>NC_092798.1:4315896-4538981 GCF_918797505.1 Bemisia tabaci
TGAATGAACCCGCTCCGCTCCATTCGGCGAACTCTTCATAGGGGTAGTAAAAATTGTGTTAGGTTGGCAGTATGATTCACTTCGCCACTAGTTCCCTGTTGCTCCGCATGGCAGCGTGTTATGACCATAGAGTACAATAGAGTCGCAAAGTACTGGAGCGCCGATGAAGCCAATCCATTAACAGGCGTTTCCGAGCCGCGTGTGCTCCGAAAATTGTGAACCATTTGTGAACCCAACGGCATTTTGTAACACGGCGGCTTATGGAGAAATCAAGAATTGCTTGTGTTTTTTAGGTATTTTATAATTCAATCAGCATTAATTTTTGCAAATTTTGCTATTTAAAGGTAGTCAAAGCCATAATGAATCCATTGATGTATATTACTCCTGGATAATATTCATATTGGGATTTAATTTCTGACTTATACCAAGTGTGAACCAACCGGCATTTCTTATCACGGCGGCTTACGGGAAAAGCAACGACTGCCTGTGTTTTTTCGACATTTTTTAATTCCATCGATATTAATTTTGTGCAAATTTTGCTATAATTAGATAGTCAAAGCCATAATGAATCCATTGATGTATATTACTCCTGGATAATATTCATACAGGGATTTAATTTCTGACTTATACCAAGTGTGAACCAACCGGAATTTTTTAACACGGTGGCTAATGGAGAAATCAAGGGCTGCTTGTATTTTTTCGACTTTTTTAAATTCCATCTGTATTAATTTGTACAAATTTTGCTTTAAATAGATATCCAAAGCCATAATGAATCCATTAATGTATGTTACTCCTGGATAATATTCATATATGGACTCAATTTCAGACTTATTACCGGCCTACTTGGCTGGTTCAATGTGTGTGGACCTAGCCGACGAACGGAGCCGAGTCGGGAGTGGGGAGGTGTAGAGTACCTGTATAGGGAGAGTAGCGACAGATCGGTTCATGGAGGGCTTAGGGCCCAAAAGTGCAGCCACCCTTCTGAGCAACTTCTAACACACAAAATTTCACTGCCAGCCTACAGATTTCAATTCTAACCAAGATGGCTAAGAATGTACATAAATGAGCGTTCTTTCGCAAAAATAAGTAAATTTATGCAAAAAGTAAACCAAATACATGCTTTCTAAACGACGGTTCGTAACAATTGTATTTGTAAATCGCTCTGGACATTCGAAATTCATAGGTTGGCTGCCCTTTTGGGCCCTAACTTTATTCGCGGAGGCATCGGTGAAGGCCTGATGGACTTTCGGAGTTTCAGATCTGTCGCTACTCTCCCTATACAGGTACTCTAGGGAGGTGGGGAGCGCTGAGCGCGAGTCTCTGCGTATGCGTCGTCGCTAGTCGCCGCACACTAGTCTCCGGAGAACTGGACAAAACAGCCTCGAAAAGTGACTTCAACGGCGATCCAGTACTTTGCGACTCTATTGTACTCTATGGTTATGACCCGTCCGCGTACCCGACGATATCGCGAATTTTAACCTACAAATTGTCGTTGAAAACCTCGTTTCATGTGTTTTAGTTCATGTGTTTTCGTTGAAAACCACATTTCATGTGTTTTGAGACGTTTCCGCCACCGTATTTTACCTCTCTGTGAAGTTAGAAACCAACTCCTGCCGACAGGAAGATCAGAAACTCGATATGCCCAGGGGCCGGTAATCTGCATAATAACCTATTCTTCAAAGTTTGGGGAAGGAATAAACTATAAATGGTAGCATTACTTGAACTGAAATTTGAGTGTAATTTCGAGAAATTTGAGTGCCTTCCAATCTAAAAAACTAGTAAAAAACTAACAACAACAACAACAGATTTTTCCAGGAGCCGGTCAAAAAATTAAACGTAAACAAACAAATGTCATGCGGGGGGTACCGTTTAGGTCTAAATAGTTAACGTCTAATCCATCGTTCACGTCTAAACTAATAGCGTCTAAAACTGTTTTCATCTAAATAGTTTTGATCTAACGCAGTAGCGTCTAAATATTTAACGTCTAATAGCTACGTATATGCGAGGCTCGAAACCGGGGTTTCAGGGGTTGCAAGTGTGAAATGAAAAATATGAAAGATTGGAAATTTCACTTGAATTTTTCATGAAATTTCACAAACCTGTGAAAAATATGAAAAATTGGAAAAATTGGAACATATAAATCTGAACATATAACCTAGCAGGAACATCACTGGGGCAGTCTTTTTTGTTTGAAATTGAAGGTTCTTGTGAGAAATGTCATGAGAAAAACACTGGTATCATTGAAGGGTGCCATAATTGGTTCCCCCCTCCCCAGAATCTTGCAACTTCCACGAAATCTAACAATTTTAGAATGACAGGAATGACCTCATCAGGAATCACATAAGGTCCTAAAAAAGCTAAATTTCCCCAATTTTTAAGAAATTTCCTTCTTCCTCTTTGTGGAAGTTATCCTCTCTCCTCGGCCCTACATACCTGTGTGAGATTTTAATTGATTTGAGTAGGCAGCCAATGAAGAAACAGCTATTAATTTGTAAGTTTTATAATATTTTTGATACAGTTGGCTGCAATGCGACCTTGAGAAGTAAGCAGAGACATGTTCTTTTATATCACTCGTTATTCAATGTCGGGGATGAAAAAACATCATTAAAATCTAATTTTTCACAATTTTTCATATTTTTCTGAAATTTCATGAAATATTTCACGTGAAATTTCAAGATTTTATTTTTCATGAAAAATTGCAACCCTGGGTTTCACGAAACCCGAGTTTGTAATGCAAGTTTTCTCCGTCGGGTTTATGCGGGCGCTGTAACCCGACTTTCGCGGGAAATCAAACTTTCCGATTTTGGCGCTGTTTATGCGCATATTTTCGATTGAACTTGAATTTCATGTTGGCGCCATTTTCACAAGCTATACTTCATTTTTCCACTATGAATTGATTCAATAAATTATTAGGTATTACTCTTTTATCCTGTGTATGTTCAATTTTTCCACAATATATAAGCGGAGGCTTCATCTTCACTAGAAAAGCCTTTACTGACTTTCTGAGCAACAGTTGGAAAAATGACAGTAGATGTTTAATCATTTTACGTTCATCTTTAAAATTGAATGAATACCTAATCTCAACAACCCTCCAAATCATGCTCGAGCTTACATTCTGAGTTCAGAAAAGTTGCCATAGGTAATTTTAGTGATGTTAAAAATAATTGTGGCAGGCGCAGAAATTCATCATATTGTTTATTGAGCTTCTAATGATCTTACAATAGGTAGATATAGGCATTGAAAGTGTAGGAGTGCTAATCCAGTAAAGCACCGCACCTTCACTCCATGCTGTCGTAAAGATTGTATGTCTGCTATTATTGTAGTGAAACAAATAACTAATCGGGATATACTTATGGGAATTCCTCCTTCAAGATATGATCAAAATAAGCAGATATTGATAGGTCAACAATGTATCGCTGTCGCTGAAGCAGAAGCGTCTAAATCCTCTTGAGGCAACGGACGGTGACAATCTCAACAAACTGGTGACACTTCACAAATTTTGAATTTCCACATTCCCAGAGACACGCGCTGAAATCCTGTTTCTCACCCCTCTTTCCGACTGCTCTCCGAGTCCATGAGCAAGACAGGAAGAAAATAGGCAAGCTACCTACCACTGTTTGCCTACCTATGTGTGTTTTTCTTAAACTTGATTTTCAAAGGTGACTCATGTAAAGAGCAACTGACAAACAAGATTTCAGAACCGGCCATTGCATTTCACTAACCTAAGACACAAACCCAACCTTACCATTGATATTCTTTCGCTTAGACTGTATATTATTCTCCCACTGAGATTCGATATGGACTCAATTCAAAAATCCTTCTGAATTTAATTATTCAGGTAGAATGGAATCTGGAGCTCTCAGTCTATCTGTAAAGCGCATTTACTAACATTCACTGCTGTCACAAGATATTTTTGCACAGGCAGAGCCACTTTCCACAGTTGATGCATCTCTAACGCCAAAGCTCAATTATGACAAGTGGTTCAACGACCAAAAATTGTTACACGCCTCACTAAAAACCTTATTCTTATCTCAAATTGAAAATCTTGGATCACAGAGCACTCACCGAAGAATCTCCTTCCTTCTGCATCAGTATGAGAAGAGTGACGATACTTTGGAGCAATAACTTTGAACTAGTTTCAATAAATGACGGCTTCAGAATTTGAGTCATCATTTACTAGAGATTGGATCAAAGAAATAAGTCAGCAGGTCACGGTTGTGGCTGGAGTCACACTTCCAGTAGGACAACCAGGAAATAGATACACGGATAACACACAAATTCAAGAGCTATGCAGCTCTGATTGGATCAGATTTTAGATTTAATCGGTAGATTGTAATGAAAAAATTCGGTGCACTGCTTAAAGGGAAGCAGGGTGCCTTATCTTTAAATCCTAGGCAAATCGTGTGGATACGGTAAAAAAGTTCTCCGCAGATGATGAACTGGTAGATAAGGCTATTACCTACTCAATTGTAGCCTGTAAAGCTCTTTGCTTGCTTTGCTTCTGTGGTCATAAAATGTTGATTAGAGTTGCAAGAATTATCTGAAAAAGCAGTAATAAGCCTGGATTCCATCTGACACTAAACACCTTCACTAGAAAATAACGTCCTACGTTTAGCTAAATAAGGATAAGTAAGCCACATATAACTGAAGGAATCACGTAAAAGTGCTGAAGCAACAATTAAAGTAAAATTATTATTGTAAAAATGTTAAATAATGGCAAAATTAAAGCTAAATCGTGAGATAAGCACCAGTTGTTTACGAACGTTATGATAATAAATCCGCCATATTGCCGATCGCGCACCTGAAAATCGCATTTGAAGTCGAATTTCAACTAATTTCAACCTCCGGTTCGTTTATGCGGAGTGCGAAAACCTAGTCTTTAGTGTAAAATGAGGTTTCAAACACAAATTTCGGAAACCTACATTTCGTTAGTTCCGTAACGTTTATGCCGTGATTTGAACCTTGGTTTCAAACTCAGGTTTCGATTGAAGTTAGGTTAAGAGGCTCGCATAAACATAGCTATTAGCTACGTAATACGTTTATGCGAGGCTCGAAACCGGGGTTTCACGAAACCCGAGTTTGTAATGCAAGTTTCCTCCGTCGGGTTTATGCGGGCGCTGTAACCCGACTTTCGCGGGAAATCAAACTTTCCGATTTTGGCGCTGTTTATGCGCATATTTTCGATTGAACTTGAATTTCATGTTGGCGCCATTTTCACAAGCTATACTTCATTTTTCCACTATGAATTGATTCAATAAATTATTAGGTATTACTCTTTTATCCTGTGTATGTTCAATTTTTCCACAATATATAAGCGGAGGCTTCATCTTCACTAGAAAAGCCTTTACTGACTTTCTGAGCAACAGTTGGAAAAATGACAGTAGATGTTTAATCATTTTACGTTCATCTTTAAAATTGAATGAATACCTAATCTCAACAACCCTCCAAATCATGCTCGAGCTTACATTCTGAGTTCAGAAAAGTTGCCATAGGTAATTTTAGTGATGTTAAAAATAATTGTGGCAGGCGCAGAAATTCATCATATTGTTTATTGAGCTTCTAATGATCTTACAATAGGTAGATATAGGCATTGAAAGTGAAGGAGTGCTAATCCGCAAGCAAAGCACCGCACCTTCACTCCATGCTGTTGTAAAGATTGTATGTCTGCCATTATTGTAGTGAAACAAACAAAGAATCGGGATATACTTATGGGAATTCCTCCTTCAAGATATGATCAAAATAAGCAGATATTGATAGGTCAACAATGTATCGCTGAAGCAGAAGCGTCTAAATCCTCTTGAGGCAATGGACGGTGACAATCTCAACAAACTGGTGACGCTTCACAAATTTTGAATTTCCACATTCCCAGAGACACGCGCTGAAATCCTGTTTCTCACCCCTCTTGACCTCGGACTGCTCTCCGAGTCCATGAGCAAGACAGGAAGAAAATAGGCAAGCGACCTACCACTGTTTGCCTACCTATGTGTGTTTTTCCTCAACTTGATTTTCAAAGGTGACTCATGTAAAGAGCAACTGAAAAACAAGATTTCAGAACCTGCCATTGCATTTCACTAACCTAAGACACCAACCCAACCTTACCATTGATATTCTTTCGCTTACACTGTATATTATTCTCCCACTGAGATTCGATATGAACTCAATTCAAAAATCCTTCTGAATTTAATAATACAGGTAGATTGGAATCTGGAGCTCTCAGTCTATCTGTAAAGTGCATTTACTAACATTCACTGCTGTCACAAGATATTTTTGCACAGGCAGAGCCACTTTCCACAGTTGATGCATCTCTAAGGCCAAAGCTCAATTATGACAAGTGGTTCAACGACCAAAAATTGTTACACGCCTCAATAAAAACCTTATTCTTATCTCAAATTGAAAATCTTGGATCACAGAGCACTCACCGAAGAATCTCCTTCCTTCTGCATCAGTATGAGAAGAGTGACGATACTTTGGAGCAATAACTTTGAACTAGTTTCAATAAATGATGGCTTCAGAATTTGAGTCATCATTTACTAGAGATTGGATCAAAGAAATAAGTCAGCAGGTCACGGTTGTGGCTGGAGTCACACTTCCAGTAGGACAATCAGGAAATACGTACACGGATAACACACAAATTCAAGAGCTATGCAGCTCTGATTGGATCAGATTTTAGATTTAATCGGTAGATTGAAATGAAAAAATTCGGTGCACTACTTAAAGGGAAGCAGGGTGCCTTATCTTGAAATCCTAGGCAAATCGTGCGGATGCAGTAAAAAAGTTCTCCGCAGATGATGAACTGGTGGGTAAGGCTATTACTCAATTGTAGCATGTAAAGCTCTTTGCTTGCTTTGCTTCTGTAGTCATAAAATGTTGATTAGAGTTGCAAGAATAATCTGAAAAAGCAGTAATAAGCCTGGATTCCATCTGACACTAAACACCTTCACTAGAAAATAACGTCCTACGTTTAGCTAAATAAGGATAAGTAAGCCACATATAACTGAAGGAATCACGTGAAAGTGCTTAAGCAACAATTATAGTAAAATTATGATTGTAAAAAATGTTGAATAATGGCAAAATTAAAGCTAAATCGTGGGATAAGCACCAGTTGTTTACGAACGGTATGATAATAAATCCGCCATATTGCCGATCGCGCACCTGAAAATCGCATTTGAAGTCGAATTTCAACTAATTTCAACCTCCGGTTCGTTTATGCGGAGTGCGAAAACCTAGTCTTTAGTGTAAAATAAGGTTTCAAACACAAATTTCGGAAACCTACATTTCGTTAGTTCCGTATCGTTTATGCCGTGATTTGAACCTTGGTTTCAAACTCAGGTTTCGATTGAAGTTAGGTTAAGAGGCTCGCATAAACATAGCTATTGTTTCTACTCTCGAGGAAACGAAATTTTTAGGTCTAAAAAAATATCAAGCACTTTATCCTGCCAATCTGATAGAATTTTTCCGTCTAATGTGTTTAGGTCTAAAAGATTTACGTCTAAATATTTTACGTCTAATTAGTTTAGGTCTAAAATAGTCATAGAGAAAAAAAAGGAGGTGTTTGCTATGGAACGCCGTTAGTGTCAAAACCCTTTTCTTGCGCGCGCGGAATTTTTTCTGGCGCGCGGAATTTTTTTTCGGCGCGCGGAAAGAAAAAATCCGTTTTCGATGAAAATCTCTGAATTTCCGGATTCCGCGCCGGTTTTCGATATATTTGCGCCGTTTGTGTCAAAACTATTTTTTCCGGCGCGGCGCTCCAAATCTGTTCCGCGCGCGGAATTTTCGATATATCGATTCCTGCTCGCCGTTTGTGTCAAAACTATTTTTTCCGGCGCGGCGCTCCAAATCTGTTCCGCGCGCAGAATTCTCGATATATCGATTCCTGCTCGCCGACTGTTTTTTCCGGCGCTGCACCAGAAAATAATGGGAATACTGCATTACCTCCAACGGCATTACCTCCAACGGCATTACCTCCACAAGACTCCCCTGCGATATATCGAATCGATTGTGGCAATGTGACCCAAGAGGGGTTGCGGCCAAAAGCCGACAGAGAGCGCTGAAACTCATACAATGTTGCCAGTCTGTGGTTTATGATGTGTTGCTTGTTAAACGAAACGAAGGCGCGAAACCAATCAGCAAATGCCCGTTCTTCTCAACAAGCCAGTTGTACGGTGGATTAATCGCAATGAAAATTGAAGGCGATACATTGTTCAAAACAAATAGTTTTCTCGACTGACCCCTTTAGTCCACATAACTCTGCCGAAACGACCCCGAACTGTGTTGCTTTTCTTGTGTGAGTCGCTTTGTTGATCTTTAGTTTGATTTTCTCGGACCGATAATGGCCCAGCCCATATATGAAGGATATCAATGAAATGAAGCGACATTTGGACTCTCTTAATAAATGTTCAACGATACTACAGAACATGAATGATCGGATGGAAATGCCGAGATTGTGGCAGTTGGTCGATATCAGTCCGTCGACAGCAAAATATATTCCCCTGCTCTCTGCTCTCATCAGCCGGTAAAAAAACGGTGACGTTACGTCCCTCTGCGGTTTTGGGCGTTGGTCGCAGAGATGTTAAACTTCATGAGTTTTTATCATGACGTGGTCGAACTGGCATGCGATCATGCGATACATCGTATCGATCAAGTCCAAAATCTCTGTAACAGAGGCGTGCGAAGGGGGGCCGCCCCCCCCCCCAGAATTTGAAATAGTCTCATTTGCCCCCCCCCCCCCAGAAATTCTGGATGGTGTAAAAACACCTTCTTTGATGCACGAATAACTTGTTAAATGCAACAATTTGAAAGTATTTTAACCTGTAACTGCATAAAATTGGGTAACTTGGTATAAAAATTGTAGGAAGATTAGCGCCACGGATACCTATAGAGATGCGCTCAAATAGAGTTATTTCAAAAATATTCCCCCTTCCGATGGGGGGGGGGGGGAGATAGCGAGTAGTGCGGGAAATGATCGATATTTATCCCCCCCCCCCTCAAAAAAATAAAAATAATTTCAAAGATCCCGGAAATTCTCATACTAAACTTAATAAATTGAGAATGTCTGTCCTTGAAACTGGATAGTTTTAAAACTTTAATCGGCCGCCATTTTGAAATGATGTTAGACAGATTTGATCTTCCAGTATGCGCAATAAGCCCCTTTTATGCCAATTCTAACCATATGGACCGAAAAAACGATATTTGAAAATGCTGACCACCCCCCCCCCCCCCCCCCCCCAGCACCGTGACTCATTTTTCTTCAATAAGAATTCTCCCTTACTGCAATGAACTATACGGAAATACACTGTACTTGGGGTTTTTTTTTTTAAATGTTAACCCCCTCCCACCCCCTCCAAAAAAAAACACGTGCACCAAAAAATAAAAATCCGCATCACCAAATAAGTGCTGAATAAGAACTAAAGAAAGCAAGCTGTGTTCAGATGCGTAAATTTTTTGCGCTCGGCTTGTTTTTTCTTCCTTACTAATGATTTATCGCCTTTAAAAGTGTTTTTTTTCCGATTCCTCGTGAAAAATAGTGCATATTCGTCGACCCAGATGGGCTTTTAAACAATTAAAACACCCCCGTTCGTCAGATAAAATTGAAAATGTTCATTGCGAGAATTTAAGTATCAGAGGATTTCCCGCTAAAAAAATCCCCGCGATCTCAGTGTAGCCAACCTCATTAAAATATTACATCCATTGAATCTCTAAATTTTCACTTTATCTACGACTAAGGGCTTACTAAGATCGACTTTTATTAATCAGCTGAAGATTTTTGGCATAAACTTGTTGTTTCTTTGTAGAATTAAGTGATGAGCTGATGAGCTCGGCAAATCGTATGGTGCACATCTGATTTGGAAGGTTGGGAAAGCAAAAATAACAGTGGAGCCAAATTGGAGGTAGTGGCATGGACCAAATAAAAGAAGCTTTTATTTGGTCCATGGTAGTGGGCTACAGATAGATTTTGTAATTTCAACACAAATGGCATGTACTTACTGCGATTACAGTGAGACATGTCAGTAATAAAGTTAAATTTACATTAGTTATGTCTAAAGTTGACTTATTACCTCTCAAAGAGCTTTTACAGGAATTACCATATGGCAACAGCGAAACGAGAAAACATCAACATAACCTAAAACTCTCTGCGTTACTCGTAGCCATGAAAGAAATAGACTATTTCTTTCTATTTCTTTCATGTCGTAGCTTACCAAAGACATAAAGACGGAGCACTAAAAGCAAAAAATGAAGCTTCTAGAGCTTCTTTTCAATCACCTCTACTATTGGCTAGAGGATTGGCGGCGAAATCGGGACAAGTTTGAATTCAAATGTAGGGCGGGAACTAATAAATAAAATTGCGGAAACAAAGTATTTTAGGTTGATTTTTGCCCAAATTCAGGTACACACTCATATTTTATTAACTTTAGGTTAGTTTCGGTCCGTCGTCGACTGACTGATTTCATTTGGGAGTAACGTAGATCTAGAACTGTAACGGCCTGTTTGAACCTGCAGAACCACCATAAGCAGAAGAAAAACTAACTTTATCTGAGATCACTGCCTGTTACCGAGCAAAAGTAGGTGTAATATATTAGGACGCAGACCGAACTTTCTTAATATAATCGTTTTAAGCATTTAAAACACGTTTCGAAGAAGAAATAAGGAAAAATCAAGAGGACAAGTTCAAATCAAATTTCCGTTTGCCGCCATGGATTCCCGCGCTCATTTACACACTCACACAAACGCGCAGCGCCGAACCTAGCTTCACTTTTTCCCCGTGCTTTTAGATACGAGCACTCCGTCTTTATGTCTTTGTAGCTTACTAAATACTAACTTCATGCTGGCTGGCCCGAAACTCAGTGTTTATAATTATCTGGGCATTACTTTTTTGTTGTGATAATTTAAAATCAATTTTTCAACTCTTCCTCGTTTATGGTCCTTATTTTATACCCACTTTGAAGGAAATCTAAGCTTCTTCATTCTTATGAAAGAATCGATAAGTGCACTTAGAAACTGCAACTAGTTTCGCAACGACAATTCGAAATTCTTCTGAAAAGACGGGCATTTCATGCAGTTTCTGATGGTAAGCAAGTATTCCTTTTAATCAAGTATCTCAAGTTCAACATGAACATAATAATAGGAATCTGATGTTTTGCACATTGTAAGTAGATACTCCCTCTGGCAGTAGTCGAAGTACCTATGCGCAGTGCAAAGACCATGATCCCCACTAGATGATACAGTGTTCTGATTCTGTAACTTATTGCAAGCCCTGGAATTGTACAGGCTATGGTGCAATGTGGCATACATCTTGATGCCACAATAGTCCTCAACAGAAATCCAAAAAGAATGCCTGTGGCTGCACCAACACATGCTCAAACGCTTTTTTGCAAGCTTGAAACTGCGTAATGGCTGGTACAACCTGCTTAGAAGTCCAACCTTAAGTTGACCATACATTGATTTTTAAGTTTAGATGGTAGTTATTTTTATAACAGTTAAAAATCAGTTGGCAGTAAACATAAAGTAGTACTCTAACCAGCCTGTGGCAGATTTCACCTAGATGAAAGAGACCTGAAATTTGTGATCATACCTGGTGCATGGTGCACACACTGTAGTGCATTTTCCAGATTACTATGGTGATCTTGAGCGTGATGCACAGATCTGTGGCACATCGCGCCATAGTCTGGTGATTTACCAATTTTGTCAAACGTTCAGCCTCAAATGATTATGAATATTGTGTGGAAAATGCCCATCTGCGAATTTTGGGTTCAATTATAGATTATCTGGAGTGAATTTCCTGAACCCTCACTCCCTAACTCTATCACCTCTACTGCTACGCTCATGCCCTACCCCTCCTCCATTCAATGAATCTCTCATTAAGTTCCTGAAAATGCTCAGTAGCCCAAATCGACGGTGTAAGTCCGCAATCACATATATTGTTTGCGGTGTCTGGAAATCTCCGGCTCTATGAAATTTTTTGAAAGGAGAACAAATGGACATCATTCCTTGAAGTTTATGCTGAATTTTCTTCCCACTGAGAAGAAAAATCTCGGCAGTTTTAAAGAATTGCCTTTGACTAGTGTTCTTTTTAAAAAATAAAGTATGACAGGAAGTCTGCGATGTCGCAAACCGAGTTATGTGATTGCCGACTCACACTGTCGAAATACTTCGAGTGTGATCGAGTAAATGTAGGTTTACATGAATCCAATTGTAGTAGATACAATGAGATTTTCCTGACAATAAATTACATGGTTTAAATATTGACTAAGTCACAGATAAGATCATAAAAAGCTGAAGGGATTGCTCCTAGAAGCTGAGGTTGGGCTCTCAATTTTCACTATGCTTACCAGTGGTACTTATCAATCAATTGTCAAACATTAGGTTTCAATTATTTTAAGTAGAAAAATTCTGTGACGGGACTTTCATTTAGGAAAATGAATTGAATATTAAAAATAGAAACGTAAGAAAAAATTCAAATACAGAAATTTACCTATCATACTTAACAACAAATTTATTCTTTATTTAGCATGACTTAAAAATCCAGCAGTCACTTATTTTTGCCTCATGTATGCCCTCTATCTGTAGTTCTCAATGTTATGGATGTTTATTTTTTTGGTCACTCACTTCATTCTGTATCCAACATGCCAAGGTGTAAACATTTCAAACGATGGAAGCTATTTTGCAATTTCTTAAAATTATTTGTTCAATGAGGAAATAATCACTAATGCCTGTTTTTTTATTCTTTTTTTCTAGAACTTCTTTACGAAGTGCTTGGTTTGCTGGGATCCTCATGGAAAAATGAAAGCTACTAGCACTCTGTGATTCAACTGATTTTTCCGCATTAGATCAGTTATTAACAGAGATTTAGCAGCAAAATCACATCATCAAGTTCTTGAAAATCTACCTTAAAATTTATTGAAAGATTGACAGAAAAACAATGCACTGCATCATAAAAGTGCAATCTCCTGGAAGGCATTTGTTTTGCACTGCATCATAAAAGTGCAATCTCCTGGAAGGCATTTGTTTCAAAGAAATAGCATGTAGGATTTTTTTTTATTATTATTACTTTCTTCCAAAAGTACAAAGACCAGAAATAACTTTGAATGAGCTTATTAACTTTCCTATGAATTGAAAGGGAAGAAATTGGAAGTGTTGGGAATCCTGTGAAGTGCGATTCTGAAAGTGTTTTTAAAATATAGGACGATTGGAATTGAAATATCTTACCTCTTCAGGAGAACTAGACACAGTGAATGTTGAGTTGCTGCAAACTGTTTTTTTCTTGCATGAAGTTTTTAGAAGAAATAGACCAGGCTGTTGAGTAGAAACTCCAAGGAATGGAAAATGTCGTTCAGAATTTTATGATGACTTTGAAAGAATCTAACTTTATGAAAAATCAGCAATTTATTTGCGGGGGAATGAAACTCTAAATTTTTTGGTGCGGGGCTGTGAAACAATTTTATTTCATTCCTGCGGGGGATTGCAAAAATTTGGTTTCATTGCCCCGCACTAATTTTTTAGTTGCATTGCCCCGCGCAACAGCAACAGGCTGAGTTTCACGGGGCAATAAACTGCGGGGCATTGCTGTGATACCTTATCTTAATTTTTTCAAAAACTGCATTTATGCGCCTTGTCCTCCAAGCTCCTCATTTGGAACAAGTCGGACAGTTTGTAAGTAAAAAACTGTTAAATGAGCAATTTAATTTTTTCCGTGGATATTCCCATGCATTTAAACTTAGGTACTTTTTACGGGTTGGTTCCGCAGCCTGTAACAATAATCACGCCGACGATTTGCAAGTTCAACTAACAATGTTTTTTTTCCAACGAAGTTTATCTCATAAAAAATTCAAAATTGAATTTTCATTTTTTTTGTTGGTTCATAAGCAGCCTCATTCATTCGCATAAGTTTCATAAGTTTTACGTGAAAATGCCACAATATCCCCCTTGAAATTTTCCGTCACTCGGCGGAGCTCTTATATATGCCGAGCGATACCTAATTTATTAACCAACTATTCCTATTTTTTCCCCCAAATTTTACGAGAATCGCTGATTTTTTTCCGTATGTAAGAAATCAACTTTCAAAAAAACCTCTAATCAGGCTGCAATGATGGTATAGTTCTTAGGGGTTCTATACGGGAGAGTTTACCTCTAACTACTCTTACTCTATGCTGCTATCTCTTCCATCTCTGTGTAAAAGTAAAAGAAGAAAGTGAGGTTATGTTTACTTGATGTTTACAGTTTACTGGAACATCTGAAAGGATTCTAAAAAAGGTAGATCATTGTCTGACAATGCAGAATTGGTCTATTTGTCAGAAAACTTGCGCTCTAAGATGTGCTGATAGGTGGAAGGCTGGTACATGACTTACTTTAAGCCAGACTTGACAAACCTTCATACAAATGTACTTCTCCTTCGATGCTTGGACGGACTATCGACGTGCTTTTCCACAACATTGTCGAACATTAATTAATGGAGCCCATTAATTGTTTAAACAACAAGAGTTGTGGAAGAGCATGGTGACATCCTGGATGAACTAGGTAACTGATCAAGCTACAGTCAAGTCAAGCACATCATGAAATCTAATAGCTCAGAGAGAAAACTGGATTGTTTCATAGCCGCAAGAGAGATGCTGTGTTCTTCAGCTGCAAAATATTATTTTGCGTACATTGAAGTAGAGAAATTCCAACCGGAGAGAACTTAGGTATGATTAGACTTTCCACAGGGGGCAGACTTAGCAAGCGATCTGCATAGCTAGGGAACACGGCAGCCTTGTGATTTCGGAGTGGAGACGCCAAAACATAAAATTTAGAGAAAGAGTAACAACTGAAGTAACCACTTTTATTCTTCATCTGCCTTCATAAGGGTGCGGTCGTGTAGTAGAGGAAACTAACTGATGACAATCATTGCATCAAAACCATAAGCGCTAGTTAAAAGCAAGCAATGCGGTTACACTTTTTCACGAATCTAATCACATCACCAATACTACTTAAATTACAAGTCTCCCGATCCACGAGTATTAGGGGAAAAGTCTACGAGAAACTAATTGATCCTGTGATTCAATGCCTTTTAATACATACATTTCTACCAATTTCACTTAATGGATTCTAACCTCTAACTCTAAATTTACGCTCATGCTCATGTTTCGAGAGCGATTATCAGATTATCTCACCACAACTCGCACAATCTCACAGACCCAGACCATCGACAGTGGTAGAAAGTGTGTGAGAAACACCTATAAAGAGATCTCATGCTTACTTTTTGGTTTGGCAACATCGTAAAATTCGAGACAGCCTTACATCTCAAAACATCGACCGATCGATTTGGGCACATTGCCAAAGTTTCGATCTCTCGCTTATTATCTCTCTTTTGAACGATTTCCATTATCGATCCTCTGCGTGCCCCTGCCGTATGTGGGTCGTGTAAACAAACGCAGATTGATAACACAAATGATCCAAACAACTCGAAATCTCTTAATTTTAATTAATTTAAATCCATTTTCGACTTCAACCAAGCATTTGGCAATAATATTCATCGTATTTTACAACCTGGAGCCACGGCCTATCGGCTCATTTTAAGGTGCATTCTGAAAATCAGTTTTACAAGTCCAATGTCCAAACCCAGACTTTCTTCTTTTACTTTTTTTTAACCATTCTCTTTTCACTTTCGCCTCAAATCAAATGTTTTGCAGTTTTTTTATCTTAAGTAAGTGGTCCTGAATTCATTCAAGAGTTAGAAGTTCACGATTTATTTAGTATTATAGCCTTTTGACCTCTTAAGCTTTATCGATATGATCTCATGTAGTTCGAGGTTTCTTTGGCCCAAACCAAGTGATTACTTACACATCTGATGTGAGTCTTATGGCTCTTCAAATTCGCAGTGTAGAATTAAATCAGAGACTACAGTTACTTAATCCAGTTCTGCTCTCTTGTTCAATGTTTGTCATAAGTGTTTGTTCGTGTCTGTTCTTTATAAGTGACCACTGTAGTGCGTATACACAGTTATGCTATCGGTACAGGTATTATTTCTTGTTTTCTACAGTCAGGACTTTCTCTTAAGCGCAATAATTTACCAAAGAAATTCACCTAGTTGCGTAAATAATTTGGTGTATAGATATTCTGTTAATGTCTCCTTGCGGTGATGCAAAGTTTCTGAGATCTGTCATAAGTGGATTTTGCATTTAGACGGTCACTCTTGCCTGATAAAATTACTGCTCTAGCAGCTTCAAATTTATACTTTGATCTCTGATTCATCACTAAATGACACTCGTGCGGTGTCATTTATCTTTAATCAGTTCAAAGCTATTTCGACAATGAATCATCAAAGGTCCGATCGAAGAAGGAATTTTCTGGTGAGTGCTGCGGCTGAACCGACATCACAACTCTACTATCGAAAGCATCAACCAAGACATGATCATTCGTCTGGAAGTGGAAATATTTTGCAACTCATCAGCAGGCCGATTATTGAAGGCTTAGAGCAACCCGACAAGACAGCAAATTCCGATATATTACATGGAGAAGACAGGGCTATGTCTTTTCATATCGGGCTGACATAGTTTCAATAATCAGGTAGCTGGTAGTTTAACAGGTAAGATTTGTAAAGTCACTTAGGTATCACAAGTTACATTCGTATCTCTTGTGGAACAGTGTTTGTAGGTATGCTTACCTTTGTGGAGATTAATTGATAACAAAACGAGCATATCGATGTCATAGCCTAACTAGAAAACCATGTACGTAGATTTACAAAGTTTCAGACTTTCTGTTTCTCTTCGATTATAAAATCATGCAACGAAATGTTACAAATGTCATCCCCAGATAACCTTAACCATGTTCCTGACTTATTCTTATGGGAGGATGTAATTCTATGTCTTTTCAAAATCCTTCCATCCGTCTGTACCTGAGAAATTCAGTAAATCAGCCGACTTTCGGACTTTTAACCAGAATCGTCGGCATCTTTACAATTGAAATGATTCTTAGGTGTTTTTGAACAAAGGCATTTTATTAAAATTTTTGTTGGACAGGTTTGATTCACCCTGAATTCTTAAATAGAGAGAAAAAAAATATTTTCTTCACTCTAGAAAGACATGAAACTGACCAAGCTGTAGGTAAGTAAGTAGTTTTTGATTACTTCATTCCATGAAATGTGATGAGCCTTGTTGCTGCAGGAAACACAACATACTAGCAGGAATCCTCAAATAAATTTTCTATCTTGTACAATATCTGTTGATACTTAAGTATTTGATGATACCTACGAAGTACAAAATTTCTGAAAAGACACTGGGAATACCAGCAGAGTTATCTCAAAATTTTCTCGCAGGAACAAAACTAAAAATTGTGGAAGTTTCCTAAGAATGCTCTGAAGACAAATTTACGTATTATTAATAGATGAAGTGTAGCCTGCTACATATCATGTCGTATTCCTCTTCAAATATACATGCAGGTGAGTAGATTTTGAAATTTTGAGCGCACAATTTGCTTAAGAAAGAAGCGAGCACTACCATGATTTCCACTTACCATTACCACTTCCTCATAAATTTTTATAAGTTGATGCTTTTGAAAGTTGAGTTGTGATGTCGGTTCAGCCGCAGCACTCACCAGAAAATTCCTTCTTCGATCGGACCTTTGATGATTCATTGTCGAAATAGCTTTGAACTGATTAAAGATAAATGACACCGCACGAGTGTCATTTAGTGATGAATCAGAGATCAAAGTATAAATTTGAAGCTGCTGGAGCAGTAATTTTATCAGGCAAGAGTGACCGTCTAAATGCAAAATCCACTTATGACAGATCTCAGAAACTTTGCATCACCGCAAGGAGACATTAACAGAATATCTATACACCAAATTATTTACGCAACTAGGTGAATTTCTTTGGTAAATTATTGCGCTTAAGAGAAAGTCCTGACTGTAGAAAACAAGAAATAATACCTGTACCGATAGCATAACTGTGTATATGCACTACAGTGGTCACTTATAAAGAACAGACACGAACAAACACTTATGACAAACATTGAACAAGAGAGCAGAACTGGATTAAGTAACTGTAGTCTCTGATTTAATTCTACACTGCGAATTTGAAGAGCCATAAGACTCACATCAGATGTGTAAGTAATCACTTGGTTTGGGCCAAAGAAACCTCGAACTACATGAGATCATATCGATAAAGCTTAAGAGGTCAAAAGGCTATAATACTAAATAAATCGTGAACTTCTAACTCTTGAATGAATTCAGGACCACTTACTTAAGATAAAAAAACTGCAAAACATTTGATTTGAGGCGAAAGTGAAAAGAGAATGGTTAAAAAAAAGTAAAAGAAGAAAGTCTGGGTTTGGACATTGGACTTGTAAAACTGATTTTCAGAATGCACCTTAAAATGAGCCGATAGGCCGTGGCTCCAGGTTGTAAAATACGATGAATATTATTGCCAAATGCTTGGTTGAAGTCGAAAATGGATTTAAATTAATTAAAATTAAGAGATTTCGAGTTGTTTTTTTTTTTTTTTTTTTTTTTCTGTCGTTTTATGGCTTTGTGTCTAAGCACCTGCAGCCAACTTTAGACTAGTGTGATAGTGTAGAGAGAAGGTTACAGGTGACTAGTTACCGACTTTAGAGGTGTGAAAAAGAAAAAACTAAAAACATGGAAAAAGGTGAGGGATTGATAAAAAAGAGGAGTTGAGTAGAGAGAGGGTGAGAACCCTTCACCATTTTCACGCTCTGATACCCGGCAGAGCGACTTCCTATGACCAGAGACTGGGTAATGGAAAACAAACAAAGTGAACATACGGTAGGGATTGAATGTGTTAGAGAGAAAGATTTGTTTGGACAAAAGGTAGATCGAATAAAACAGAGAGTAAGACGGTTGGTGGGAGTGAAAGAAAAATATAGGGAAATTATTAGTGTAAGAATGAAGATTTGGTAGATTAGAGATGGATATCATTTTTATCTAGAAAAAGGGCTATGGATTTAAGGGTATTGAGGTCGCCGACCGAAAGAAGATATAGGGTTGAATAGGGTGGGAAGATTTCAAATTTATTTATAAGTTCAGAAAAAAGGGTATTTCTATTTTTAAGTTTATCACATTGGAAAAGGATATGTTCTAGGTTTCCAATGGAACCACATTCACACAAATTAGAGGTTGTTAAATTAATTCTAAACAAGTGAGTGGGGTACAGGCCATGACCAATTCTAAGTCTAATTAGATTCGTAATAAGGGAGCGTTTCCAGTCAAGTCTATAAAACCAAGGTTTACGAGAGAGAGTAGGGAGAAGAGATTTTAGTCTTTGGCCTTTCCACGTACAAGCTATCCAATCAGAGTTCCAATCGTTAAAGTTTTGTTGGGAGATAAGGGGGAACAATTGTTTAAAAAAGATTTTATTATCAATTGGCTGAGCTAAATGAATAGATTTAGTCAATTGATCAACTCTTTCGTTACCTAATATTCCTGAGTGACTAGGGATCCAGATCAGCCAAATATTCCTTTCTCGGTATCTAAACAGGGTTTCTTTAGTTTCTTCAATGAGGGGGTGGAGGTCCGGTTGTTGATTAATCAGGTTAACTAATACGCTGTGAGAGTCTGTACAAATTGCAACATTGGAAAGATTAAGGTTAATACTGTGTTCAACAGCTTGGAGAATAGCCCACGTTTCGGCTTCAAATATAGAATTATATTCCGATAGAGAATAGACTTTATAGAATTCATTAGAGAGAAAGGCTGACGAGGTGTATTCAGCCGTCTTGGCGCCATCAGTATAATACTGGGTAAAGTTCCTAAATTTTAATCTCATTAATTCGTTAAAGTTCATTTGGATTGAAATGTGATCAGATAGTTTTTTTTTAGGAATGTCTAAGAAGATGGTATTAGGTTGGAAAAATTGAAAACAGGATCTCTCATAAGCGAGCACGGTAAATCGCTTTTTAAGATTTTAGGAAGTAAAGGATTTCTCAGAATCCATCTGTTAAGAAAAAGTGGGTGTTGTTTATTAACCCAATAGTTACTATTCATAATTGATCTCTCAAGCATCTTTATATTCCTTATAATGGGGCTGTGCTTCATGCTCATTGCTCTGATTAGAAGTTTATCTGTTAGGAAGTTAAATCTATTAAGGATAGGGGGAATAGCTGACTCAGCGTTTAGATTATTGGTAGGGGTTGATCTAAGAACACTTAAAGTTTTACGTAGGCAAGAATTTTGGAGTATATTAGTTCTTTCAATAAGATTAAAATTTCTACAGTATATTGGGAGGCCGAAATCAAGAATCGGGCGAATCATACTCATGAAAAGTTTTCGAGAAACGTCTTGGTTAATACCCCAAGAACAACCATGTAGATATGACAAGATGTTTAATTTACAAGAAATTTTAAGTTTAATAGAATTAATATGTGGAAGCCAATTCATTTTTCTAGTATATAGGAGGCCTAAATAAGTGGCCGAGGGAAGTACAGGGATTAAGAAATCATCAAGATTAAAAGAAAGGTTATCAGGGAGTCTCCTAGTAGAAAAAATAATAGCCTGGATTTTAGGGAGAGAAAGGTCAAGTCCTAGAGCTGAGAGTGCATTGTTAATACACTTAAGGTCTGAATTAAGTAACTCCATCGCTACATCTAATTTCTTATGGATGTTATAAATAGAAATGTCATCAGCAAATTCAGAAATGTATGATGTAGAGAGGGATCTAAATAAATCAGAGGTGTAAATAAGGTAAAGTAACGGACTAAGGATACCACCTTGGGTCAGGCCTTTAGGTTGGAGGCGAGGATTCGTAGTTTTATTGAAATATGAGACTATAATGGAGTTATTTGAAATAAGATTAAAAATGATACGAGCTAGGTCAGGGTTAATGCCAATTGAAATGAGTTTCTTATAGAGGATATTATAGTTAACGTTATTGTAGGCATTTTTAATATCCAAAAAAAGAGTTGCCATATAAGCTTTATCACCGATCGCCTTATAGGCATGGCTGGAAATTTGAAAATGGTTATGATATACATTTTTTCCCTTTCTAAATCCGAATTGGAAAGGAGAGAGTTTATGATTTTTTTTCGAGGAAGAATTCTAACCGATTGAGAATTATTCTTTCAAAAAGTTTCCTATAAGCAGAGATAATACCAATCGGTCTATAGGAGGAGGCTATTTGAGGATCTTTGTCTTTCTTTAAACTAGTGAAGATTTTAACGTTTTTCCAGTCATCGGGTATCTTTTTGGTAATTAGGATATTGTTAAAAATGTCAAGGAGGATATTTTGGGCTTTGGTGGGGGCTTCTGAAATGAATTCAACCAAGGTGTCATCTAAACCAGGATTTTTCTTTTTAAGTTTCTTAATTGCCAAAAAGAATTCTTCTTTCGAAATTTTTTCAAATGAGTTAGAGAAGGATGAAGAGTTGTTCCATTGTTTAGAGAACTGAGAATCAGGGGTAAGGGTTAGATGAAGATCATCAATCCAATCAAAATTAATGTCTTGATACGGGGTTAGTGATCTGTTAAGAATCCTAACTTTTTCAAAAATTTCTTTAGCAGGAGTAAAATGATTAAGTTTGTCAGTGAATTCTCTCCAATTTTTCTTTTTTGTACTTTTAACCAGGAGTTTAAATTCAGCGTTGGTCTTCTTATATTCTAAAAAAGTAGAAAAGGAACAATTTCTCTGGTAATCTCTTAGGAGAAAGTCACGTTTATTTTTTAAACTTTGACATTCCTCATTCCACCAGGGTATTCTTTTATATTTCTTGGGTTTAGAAGGAATAGTGGTTGTCGAAGAAGAGGGAGGGAGTTGGACAAACTGGGAATGAGGAGTTTTCAGTAATCTCTCATCTCTAACGCTGTTGGCGTAGGCTTCTTTCACTATATTGATATAGCTATCATAACTGTAGTAGGAACAGGTGAGAAGTTGATTAAGGTGTGATTTAAACAAACTCCAGTTTTCCAATTTTGGTAACTTTTCTAGTTTAGGAAGAGCAAATGAGGAGGTGGAAGGTATCGAGTTGATATCTGAAGAAATTGTTTTATTTAAGAAGTAGGAGCATGGTAGGTGATCACTACCACCTGTTTGAAGAGCTTTCCAGTGAGTGTTCCTACAGAGTGGTTCAGAAATAAAGGCCAAATCATTGAATCTAAGGCTCCGGCCCGGGGCAGTTTTTCTTGTTGGTTGGGGATTAAGTGAGTTGATATTGAAAAGATCTAATTGATGGGAAAGGTTAACAAGAACTTCGCCTCTAGGGTCACTAGAAGGGTAGCCCCACAGGGGGTGTTCTGCATTACAATCACCAGCCCAGAAAAGAGGTTTGCCAACCAGGTTATTGGATTCAAAGAAGGTCAAAAGGTTGTTCAGTAGAAGTTTACTTGTGGGATTGATGTACATATTCAAAAAGAAGAATTCAGATGAATTATCAAATATAAGTTTGAAGGATTGTGTTTCTATTCTTGAGTTTAATAGTGATGTAGTGTCTAAGGAAAGACGTTGAAATTTATATTTGATTTTAATTAGTGATAAGAGTCCACCGTAACCATCGTCGCGATCGTCTCTTATAATGTTGTAACCTGGAAAGAGCCATGCACAAAAAGGGCCAAAAACGGCCCATTTTTGGGCCTTCGAAATTGGGGTCGAAGTGAGGTTTTTTTTCATCCCTAGGGTGACTCTTTACACTTACTAAAATTTCAGATTGAGTATACGCACCATTTTCGAGTTATGGGGGGGCAAAGTCCCCGATTTTCACCCATTTTTGCAGGTGTTTTAATGTCGAACATCGGCTGTTACGAGGTACTAGATCTAGATATTGAAGCGCGGTTTTCGGTAATTTGTTCAGCTATTCCTGTGGTATTTTTCCACATCTTTCACAAAGCCCCAAATGGTTTTTCGGGGGGCGGGGAGGGAGGGCTTTATTCATACTACCATGACCGTTAGCGCATCTTACTGACTTTACTTTGTTCTCTTCTCTCCACGCCGCGGTCATGATGGTATTTTCCGTTGAGAATTTTTCTTCTTCTTTACATTGTACCAATTTTAATATCCTCCCTCCCTTTTCCCCTTTTTACCCCCTCCCCCGCAATCCAAACACTTCCTCTCAAGTGCTTCATCCTGTAAGGCAGATATGACAGGGTCATATGTGGGGGATTATTTTTCTTTCTTCACGATTGATAAAATTTGACCCTACTTACTTCTCCCTTACAGGGGTAAGGGCCCCCCTTACCCCTGTATTATCCCCCCCCCCCACAAGCCCGCTCCACTTTACTTGAAGTAGTTTGCTCCCTCCGCAGCAGAAATGACGATGTTTCCTGTGAGGAATTTTTTCTTATTCATATTTTTCTTGTTTCCCTTTCCACTTCTATGTCTAATTTATTCTTTCCAAGGTACATTCTCTTCCGCTTTCTCTTCGCATAACTATATTACTCCCACAAAAAAAGATTAAAAAGTAGAAGAAAAGTGAAAAGTAAAGAGAACGAGGCAAAAGAGGGACAAATAAGAGGGGAAGAGAACGAGAAGAGTAGGAGGGTGGCTCCCATGTATTCAGTATTTCAGTACCTAAACATAAGTAAAAAATTATTTGCCAGAAATATCGTCATTTCTGCTGCGGAGGGAGCAAACTACTTCAAGTAAAGTGGAGCGGGCAGGTGGGGGGGGGGGCCCTTACCCCTGTAAGGGAGAAGTAAGTAGGGTCAAATTTTATCAATCGTGAAGAAAGAAAAATAATCCCCCACATATGACCCTGTCATATCTGCCTTACAGGATGAAGCACTTGAGAGGAAGTGTTTGGATTGCGGGGGAGGGGGTAAAAAGGGGAAAAGGGAGGGAGGATATTAAAATTGGTAAAATGTAAAGAAGAAGAAAAATCCTCAACGGAAAATACCATCATGACCACGGCGTGGAGAGAAGAGAACAAAGTAAAGTCAGTAAGATGCGCTAACGGTCATGGTAGTATGAATAAAGCCCTCCCTCCCGGCCCCCCGAAAAACCATTTGGGGCTTTGTGAAAGATGTGGAAAAATACCACAGGAATAGCTGAACAAATTACCGAAAACCGCGCTTCAATATCTAGATCTAGTACCTCGTAACAGCCGATGTTCGATATTAAAACACCTGCAAAAATGGGTGAAAATCGGGGACTTTGCCCCCCCATAACTCGAAAATGGTGCGTATACTCAATCTGAAATTTTAGTAAGTGTAAAGAGTCACCCTAGGGATGAAAAAAAACCTCACTTCGACCCCAATTTCGAAGGCCCAAAAATGGGCCACTTTGTGCATGGCTCTTTGACTCGAGAAGAGTTATTTAACCAGGTTTCAGATAACAAAACTATGTCTGGTTTCAAGTCAGAAAGAAGAATTTTGAGGTCAGTTTCATTAGAGAGTAAAGATCTCATATTCCAGTTCAGGATATGAAAGTTTGAGGGAAGAGAAGATAAAGTTGAAGGTGACATAAGGAGAGAGTGTTAGAGGGGGAAGAGGGGGGGGTAGGGGGGTTAAAAGGAAAGGGAAAAAAAGAAAAAGGGATTAAAAACAGAACTGGGTTTTAGGGGCGAAGATCAGGGAGATAGAGTAGTCTCACTACCAATATCCATCAGGACTAGTGAGGAGACAGGTTCAGAAGACTGGGTAAGAGTGGGAGAAGGTGTATTGATAGTGGATTGTGAAGGAATTGTCTTTTTAGTTTGGAGATTGGTTGGGGTTATTGATTTTGTAGAAGAAGAAGGTTTGTATTGTTGTTGGGGTGCTTGTTTTTGTCCAGTATTAGGAGGTTGTACCGGGGATCTAGCGGAAGGGGTTTGTTTCGTAGGTATGGTAGATGAATTAGAATATGAAGAGTTTTTGTTACTAGGGGGAGGAGCCAATTTAAGTTGCTGTTGTCTTAAGTGCGATTGAGAGACAATAGTTTGGTTTCCTTTATTCGGAACGGGCCAGAAACCTTTATTCTGATCACTGATTGGTTTATGGATCTGAGTAGAAGAAGATTGGATTTGATAGTTTTTAAGCCATCTCTCGGAAGGCATTACTGGATCGTTAACCTCTGAAATCTTAACTTTCTTTCTTATAGGAGAGGGGGAAAGAACGACTTCTGAATAGGGTCTTCTAAGGTCGTCGATAGAATATTGAAAGTTATCAGGACTTGTTTGTTCTTGGTCATTGTTTGAGGTTAGAATTAGATATTTATTATTCAGAACCGGGAAGTTCTTGGGATCGATATCATCAATAGAAATAGTCTCTCCTGCCTTAATTTTATTCTGGATTGCTAGAAGTCTGTCATTCAGGGTCAGTTTGATATTTTCGGTTTTCAGCATCTCAAGTTTTTTGGTTGCTTCATGAAAGCTAAGGTTTTCAAAGGCCATAATTTTTTTAATAGATTTCTGTTCAAGTAATGAAGGACAGGAAGGGTCAAAGGTTTTGTGGGGACCTTTGCAATGAAGACATTTGGTTGAATTAGGGCAAATATCATGCGCAGCATGTTGGTCTGAGCAGTTTGGGCATCGATTAAGACCTTTACACGTTAAGATACCCTTAAATTCAGCACGATGGCCATAGTTTAAACAGTTAGAACAGGTTGTAACGTTGTAGATGTAGGGGGTAGCTTGCAACGAGAATAGAAGATATAAAAGAAGTCAGGACGGGTAGTACCTTCCCAAAGAAGTTCAAGTTTAGGGGTAGGAGTTAAAACACCTTTCTCATTTCTTCGGAAGATACGTCGAACTGAGATAACATTAGCATATTTATCTTTTAGATAGTTACCTATAGATTCAATGCCTAGGTCTGTATGTACGTCATTGATTACTAATCTACGAGTAATATAATTGAGGGGAATGAAAACCCTAGCATTTTCATAGGGAGAATAGTTTTGTGATTGGAAACCAGATTGTTAGCATAGTCGCGTTTCACAAATTCGATATTGACTAAACTTTTGTTAATCTTTTTGATGGACTTAATACCGACAATATTACATCTATAAAGGGCTTCACCTATAAGGGTAGCATGTTTGTTACCTAAACCATCATAAGATAAGGAGATAACAAAGGGGCCAGTTGAGTTATCAGGATACAGTAAATCATCAATTTTCTTAAGAATAATCGTTTTTCTACTTTCGGTAGCATTAATTAAAGGATCGGCACTTACTGAAACAGAAGCATTTTGGGTTTGGGAGTTAATACCAGGGGGGTCCCCTGGATCTACTGGGGGATCAGACATTTTTAGGCTGTCATCGGGAGACAGAGGTTAGAAAAGATGGACTTACCACATGGGACGGAGATAGATTAACAAAAACTTAGAAAAGGATAAACAAAAATAACCAAAGAAATTGACTAGAAAAAAGAGGAAAAAAGAAAACTAGCTGGAAGACATAGGAACTAAAAACTCAAAAACGAAAAAACGGTAGTAAAAAACTAGCGAGAACCAAGAAGATAAGGAAGCGGAAGTAATACGCACTACACACTAGTCAGCTCGGAGGTTCGAACGCGAATGATTTCGAGTTGTTTGGATCATTTGTGTTATCAATCTGCGTTTGTTTACACGACCCACATACGGCTACGGCAGGGGCACGCAGAGGATCGATAATGGAAATCGTTCAAAAGAGAGATAATATTCTCCGCGCGCAGAAAAATCGATATATCGAAAAAGTGGTGCGCGGAATTATTTTCTGGTGCAGCGCCGGAAAAAACAGTTTTGACACGATCGGCGAGCAGGAATCGATATATCGAGAATTCTGCGCGCGGAACAGATTTGGAGCGCCGCGCCGGAAAAAATAGTTCTGACACAAACGGCGAGCAGGAATCGATATATCGAAAATTCCGCGCGCGGAACAGATTTGGAGCGCCGCGCCGGAAAAAATAGTTTTGACACAAACGGCGCAAATATATCGAAAACCGGTGCGGAATCCGGAAATTCAGAGATTTTCATCGAAAACGGGTTTTTTCTTTCCGCGCGCCGAAAAAAAATTCCGCGCACCAGAAAAAACTCCGCGCGCGCAAGAAAAGGGTTTTGACACTAACGGCGTTCCATAGTTTGCATCTTGAGGATTTGTACCCACCTACGTCATCACTAGCTACGTTTATGCGAGGCTCGAAACCGAGGTTTCACGAAACCCGAGTTTGTAATGCAAGTTTTCGCAGTCGGGTTTATGCGGGCGCTGTAACCCGACTTTCGCGGGAAATCAAACTTTCCGATTTTGGCGCTGTTTATGCGCATATTTTCGATTGAACTTGAATTTCATGTTGGCGCCATTTTCACACTCTATTTTCACAAGCTATACTTCATTTTTCCACTATGAATTGATTCAATAAATTATTAGGTATTACTCTTTTATCCTGTGTATGTTCAATTTTTCCACAATATATAAGCGGAGGCTTCATCTTCACTAGAAAAGCCTTTACTGACTATATGAGCAACAGTTGGAAAAATGACAGTAGATGTTTAATCATTTTACGTTCATCTTTAAAATTGAATGAATAC
Organism: Bemisia tabaci; assembly: GCF_918797505.1. Lineage (NCBI taxonomy): Eukaryota > Metazoa > Arthropoda > Insecta > Hemiptera > Aleyrodidae > Bemisia > Bemisia tabaci. The sequence goes on from NC_092798.1 coordinate 4,343,287, forward strand.
CTAATCTCAACAACCCTCCAAATCATGGTCGAGCTTATATTCTGAGTTCAGAAAAGTTGCCATAGGTAATTTTTAGTGATGTTAAAAATAATTTTGGCAGGCGCAGAAATTCATCATGTTGTTGATTGAGCTTCTAATGATCTTACAGTAGGTAGATATAGGCATTGAAAGTGTAGGAGTGCTAATCCAGTAAAGCACCGCACCTTCACTCCATGCTGTCGTAAAGATTGTATGTCTGCTATTATTGTAGTGAAACAAATAACTAATCGGGATATACTTATGGGAATTCCTCCTTCAAGATATGATCAAAATAAGCAGATATTGATAGGTCAACAATGTATCGCTGTCGCTGAAGCAGAAGCGTCTAAATCCTCTTGAGGCAACGGACGGTGACAATCTCAACAAACTGGTGACGCTTCACAAATTTTGAATTTCCACATTCCCAGAGACACGCGCTGAAATCCTGTTTCTCACCCCTCTTTCCGACTGCTCTCCGAGTCCATGAGTAAGACAGGAAAAAAATAGGCAAGCTACCTACCACTGTTTGCCTACCTATGTGTGTTTTTCTTAAACTTGATTTTCAAAGGTGACTCATGTAAGGAGCAACTGTCAAACAAGATTTCAGAACCTGCCATTGCATTTCACTAACCTAAGACACAAACCCAACCTTACCATTGATATTCTTTCGCTTAGACTGTATATTATTTTCCCACTGAGATTCGATATGAACTCAATTCAAAAATCCTTCTGAATTTAATTATTCAGGTAGATTGGAATCTGGAGCTCTCAGTCTATCTGTAAAGCGCATTTACTAACATTCACTGCTGTCACAAGATATTTTTGCACAGGCAGAGCCACTTTCCACAGTTGATGCATCTCTAACGCCAAAGCTCAATTATGACAAGTGGTTCAACGACCAAAAATTGTTACACGCCTCAATAAAAACCTTATTCTTATCTCAAATTGAAAATCTTGGATCACAGAGCACTCACCGAAGAATCTCCTTCCTTCTGCATCAGTATGAGAAGAGTGACGATACTTTGGAGCAATAACTTTGAACTAGTTTCAATAAATGATGGCTTCAGAATTTGAGTCATCATTTACAAGAGATTGGATCAAAGAAATAAGTCAGCAGGTCACGGTTGTCGCTGGAGTCACACTTCCAGTAGGACAATCAGGAAATACGTACACGGATAACACACAAATTCAAGAGCTATGCAGCTCTGATTGGATCAGATTTTAGATTTAATCGGTAGATTGAAATGAAAATATTCGGTGCACTACTTAAAGGGAAGCAGGGTGCCTTATCTTGAAATCCTAGGCAAATCGTGCGGAAGCAGTAAAAAAGTTCTCCGCAGATGATGAACTGGTGGGTAAGGCTATTACTCAATTGTAGCCTGTAAAGCTTTTTGCTTGCTTTGCTTCTGTAGTCATAAAATGTTGATTAGAGTTGCAAGAATAATCTGAAAAAGCAGTAATAAGCCTGGATTCCATCTGACACTAAACACCTTCACTAGAAAATAACGTCCTACGTTTAGCTAAATAAGGATAAGTAAGCCACATATAACTGAAGGAATCACGTAAAAGTGCTTAAGCAACAATTATAGTAAAATTATGATTGTAAAAAATGTTGAATAATAGCAAAATTAAAGCTAAATCGTGGGATAAGCACCAGTTGTTTACGAACGGTATGATAATAAATCCGCCATATTGCCGATCGCGCACCTGAAAATCGCATTTGAAGTCGAATTTCAACCTCCGGTTCGTTTATGCGGAGTGCGAAAACCTAGTCTTTAGTGTAAAATAAGGTTTCAAACACAAATTTCGGAAACCTACATTTCGTTAGTTCCGTATCGTTTATACCGTGGTTTGAACCTTGGTTTCAAACTCAGGTTTCGATTGAAGTTAGGTTAAGAGGCTCGCATAAACATAGCTACTGTAAACAAGACGCTCGTTGAGGGTTATGTTGACGCTGTAAAAACGGACCATAATGTCCGATTTTTTTACTTAAATCAACTCTTTATATAATTTCAAGAACTTTTTATAGAATGACTTTTTCCCTTAAATTACACCATTTCCAAGAAAATCGACGGGATAAAAACGTCGCTGTACCCACTGACGTCATCAAAGCTATAGATACTCTATGAAAAATTCCAAGATGCCCGAAATGCAAACACCTCCTTTTTTTTCTCTATGCTAAATAGTTAACGTTGAGGTGTTAACGTCTAATTTGATTGGGTCTCAGAGTTGCTAAAAGAAATTTCATCGAATGAAATTTCATGAAATTTCACAAGAAATTTCATGAAATTTCTTTTTTCCCAATGAAATTTCTTTCGACCGACAAAATGTCAAAAATGCTTATTTTTTCTAACGGAATTTGTTTTTATTTTCAAAGAGAATAATATTCGTCAATTAGACCAGTTGGAGCGCGGTCTTCTCTCAGCTCTTCACTTCTGGTCTTCTCTTTAACTACTCTTTCTCTTCTGGCAGTTCTGGCTCATCATGGGGAGGGGGACCGGGGACCCTAACCTCAAATTTCAAACAGTTAATTTCTGAAAAAACCAGAGACAAATGAAAAAATCATTTAAATTGTTTCAAAGATAGTTCAAGATCCCTCCCTTTTGTACCAAAAAAGAACGATATACTATTAGGGGGTAGTAGGATTCTTCATAGTCAAGAAATTTGTTTTGCTCCAAATATGAAAGCTAACGTCTTACTTTATCCGTAAAATTTATTTTGGTGTTCAACCGGTACGGCTGTGTGTTCAACCAAAATTTAAGATAAAAAATTCAAAATTATGTTTTTGCTGTTTTACTCAACTTTCTGGGCATTTCTAAAGTTCCTTTTCACAGTTTACCACGTGCCTATAAATGGACCGCGTTAAACAGAAAGGAACCAAGCCACATCAGCTGTTGCCAAATTTAATTGGGCAATTTAATTTTTTACATGAAAACGGTTGTGCGGTTTTTTGTGCAAATTTCTGTGGATTTTTTCTACAATGCGAAGCAAATTCCTGAAAATGTTTAAAGAAAGCCGCACTAACGTTCTCTCGTAAAAAATAAAATGTCCCCGTTAAATTTGGCAACAGCTGATGTGGCTTGGTTCCTTTCTGTTTAACGCGGTCCAAATGAACTTAAGGAAATTCATAAGTTTCAAGGGTTTAATCCTGAATTCTGCGTGTTAAATGAAATTTCACGAAATTTCATGAAATTTCATGAAATTTCATTATGAAATTTCTTTTTATAATCTTTCATGAAATTTCTTAACTCTGTTGGGTCTACATGTTTACGTGTAACAGAGGGCGGGTGGAGAGAGAGCGGCGGCCATTGTGATGACGAAGGAGAGTACCTCGTGTGGCGCGTTATTTGAATGGACAATATTTGATGGCAAGCCCTCCGCTGCTAGTTTCTGCTATAGTTTCCCGTCATCGGTATTCACATCTATTATTTGAATTTGACATCTCCAGATTCAGCCGCCTTTCGGTTGCGGTACTTCTAACGGCCCGTTGTACGAGCTGACCGGCCATGATGATGGCTCAATCTCACCTCTCATTTTCAATTAAATTTATGAGAACTTTCAATGTTGCTTCCAGAATTCGTATCATAACATCTGTTGCTATATGTTGCATATCTGTTGCTATCTAGCCGCGCTCCTGTTGTGCTTTTTTCGGATATAAGGCAACTCGAGGAACAAATAAATTTGGTAAATATTCTGGAGAGAAATATTACGGATTTACAACACTCATAGGTACCTCTCCTCTAATATAAAACTTATCACTTCGCTCAGGGCACCTTTCATGTGCCATTGGGTTTAACTCTGTCAGTCATAGTTTATACTTCTTTCAGAAAGAGGAAATTTGCGTTTCGTAAGTCACTGAAGAGACTATAGTGGGGTTTTTTAAGGCATTGTTATTATTTGACTAATCGACATAACCTGGCAGTCTCTTGGGTCCCATTTTCTTCTCATTGATATCACAGCCTCAGTGTAATTTTTTAAAGTCAATGATGCAAAAGCGATGGCCTTCTTATATATCGGTGAAACTACCAGACCATGTAGGTACCTAGGTATCTCGTTTGCAGTGTTTAAAAATCTCCGCTTCCATTTTATTTTTTTCAAGGAGAACAAATCTGCAGTACCTACAATTTTTTCTTGAAATTTCCCTAGAGTTTACTTCGCAAAGAGAAGAAAAAAACATATGTTTCAAACGTTTTCAAGAATTGATGTTGAGTAGTTTTCCATTTGAAGATTAAAGTACGACAGGCGAAGTCTACAACATCGCAAACCAAGACGTGGTCTGGTAGTTTCACCGTCGATGTGCCACTTAAAACTTGATTCAAGACTGAAGACCATGATTTACCACAGGAGGGCTTTTTAAATCGTAATTATTTGCAGTTGGATTTGTTTCGTTTTGAAATGGAGGTAAATATATTTTCGTTGAAAAGGAGCTTGCAGATAGTTATCGTTAGGTAAGTATTAATAAAATTCCCAAATGGTTAGGTATTCCAATCGCTCTGTTTACTGGAGTGTAATAATGCACTGCAACAGAAATATAGCTCTTGTTGGAAGGTATCTTTCCTAATATCAGGGACTGTATACATTTCTTTTAAAACACTTGTAAATTTCAATTAAAAAACTTAATAAAAACTGTTAAAATGTAGAATTTTTGAGATTTTTTTTTCAAAATTTACAAGAGGTCAAATTTAAGTGCAAGAATCTTTTGTTTGAAGGTATCTCTTTCCTAGTAACAGGGACTGTATAAACTCTCTTAAATAACTGGTAAATTTCAATTAAAAATCTTAATAAAACTGTTAAAATGTACAATTTTTTAAATATTTTTTTTTTTTTTTGCAAAATTTACAAGAGGTCAAATTAAAGTGCAAGAATGGTGTGAAAAAACTCTGAAAAATAAACCACTGGTTTTCCACCACCTTTAGTGTGAAATCCTGACCGGACAAGGATGGGCCCGGCCCGGAGATGGAAAATGAAATTTCAGAAGGCTTGAATTAATTTCACGTGATTTGATATTTATTATTATTTTTTGGAATCGTGAATTAGACTTTCGGAAGTCCGAAAAGCGTTTCAGATATCCTTCCTACTGACGCGGCAGTATACGGTACTCTAATGAGGTACTACGCACGAAGGGGGGGGGGGGCACTAGCTCCAACCCCCAAGTAACATTTTTCAACGGAAAAATCGCGATTTCTTGCGATTTTGTCGGCGATAAAATCGCGAAGATCATCAACATCTGAGCGATTATCCTCGATCTTGTTGCAATAAAATCGCGATTCTATCGCCCGGCAATTTATCGCGATATTATTGCAACAAAAATCGCGCGATACGTGGCGATTTAATGTCGATTTTATCGACGAAAATTGATCGCGATTTCAATGAACAAAAAATTGCAATGTGTAGCGATTTAATCGCCATACCTATATCGCAATTTTTTCCTCTAGTCCAAACGAAAACATTTGCAACGCGTGTATTATTTCTTAGGCTTGGGGAAAAAAAAGTCAAAACTAGAGTCACTATTGCCAGGCGTTTCATGGCCTCCTAAAAGCATCCCCAAAAGCTTCAAAAAATTTTATGAAAATTCACGCGAATGAATTTCATGAAATTTTACGTAAAATAATTTCACGAGATTTTCCATCACTGGATGAGCCAGTTTTGGATTTTGTCGTGTCACTCTGGTCGAAATTTTCCGTACTTTCTGATTCAAATGGAATGATTACAAAAGTTTGGCGTTACCCGGACTTTAGCGGTGAAGACTCCCCTCTACCTCTTATCAAGGGAGCCCGTGGTCAAGGCGTGGTGAAAAGCATCTTATCATTTCTAACTTCAAGAATTATTAGGTACCTTTCCCCCAATCATAAAAAATGAGGAACGGAGACAGTTTTTTGCAGCTCGCCTGAAAAATCGGTTTTTCTGAGGTACATGCTACGAGTTTCACCATCGATATATACTTTTCGACGTTAAAACTCCCAAACCCACGTATCTCATTCGCGAGGTATAAAAATCTCTGCTCTAATTTTATTTTTATGTAGGTGAACGAATCAACACCATTCATTGAAGTTTCCACAGAATTTTCTTCGCGCAGAGAAGAAAAATCATGGCAGTTTTAAAAAATTAACCGTTAAATGGCTTTTCATTGAAAAAATAAAACACGACAAGAAGTCTGCAACGTCGCAAACCGAGACACGTGGTTTGGGAGTTTCACCGTCGTTTTACTTAGCGAGGGGGGGGGGGGGGGCAGAACCCCTAACACGGGGTTGGGAGTTTCCAGACTTGCTGGGATTCCAACACTGCACCCAGGCCCTGTGAGGGCCACCCTGAAGCTCGAAAGTTTCGCATTTGGTTTCGCATTGTATGATGAATTGTCAGAAAAAGTGGCATCACTTTGCTGATTGAGATTATACTCAGGGCCTGCCTAGTCGTTCTGGGGAGCGGCCTCTGTGAAAGAGAAGTCCCCTTATCAATATTTGTGGCGCCAGCAGCTAGGTGCTGGACACCCGAAACCGCATTCTAAAACAGCTTGGTCGGAACTTGTGAGCTGCAAGCTTCACCTCATCAAATTAAGTCTTGTGATCATGTCCAGGGCGCAGAAATGTAACTCATAGGCTCGCAAAATTTTCAAGATAGCGATATATTTTACTCACCGTATCTCTCTCCCTTTCTCTTCCTATGTCCGCTCATCAGGATCGAACTAGCCAGGGGTTTCGGAATGCTGGCACCCCGGGCCATGGACCAAATGCCCGGGCCCTCGGCGTTGTATTTTCTGAAAATACACTATTGCATTCTATCATGATGTCGGACCTAGACCTGAGACCTTTTTAAGAGCATCGATCACGGGTCGTAGATCACGCAAATATATGCGCCATTCAAATCCGTGTGTATGTATTTATATTTTTTTTGCCAGATAACCTGCAACCAGGTGACTCAAGATCAAGGTTTTTCATGAGTACATCAACGATCACGGAAAAGGTTCATTCGAACTTGGGGGAGGGGGGGGAGCTACTGAATAGGCGGTAAAAGTGGAACCTTCAAAGACTCCAAATTCAATCTTTTTTTGATCTTTAAATCTCTTAAATCTAATATGACGGGCCCTTGTGGAAATGTGGTTTCCACCCGGGAGGGCCCGGCATTGAAAGGGTGACCTTTTAACGCTGGAGGGACCTCTTGTGTGGGGTTTTGAACTGCTGGGTCCCGAAAATTTTACTTTTTACTCGACAGGCCTCCCCGCGAGAGCCCCGAGCTCCGTTAGAAGGCACATCACCCTGAAACTCCAGAGGCCAAAAATTGAATTTTGCAGAAAGACTGCAGAAAGACTGCTCGATAAAAGATCTGGTGGCCAAACGGGGCCCGTCAAGGCTCCCTCCCCCTCCCCCCCCCCATCCCCGGTCCAGAATGTGGGGTCATCGTCTGTCTGGAGTTCCGGACCTGAACGGGGCCCGTCAATGAGACTGAGGGATCCAAGAAATAGGTGGCCTCCGTCATTCAGATTTTTTCTACGTTGAGTTAACTTTATAATTTTGCCCTTTATCAATTGGACTACATTTTGCAATTTGGAACTATAAATTCTAGCCCGGTTTAAAAACAACATGTGTCATTAGTTTCCCTATGCACATGAGTGTTTTTCCAGAAGAGCCAGAATTTATAGTTCCAAATTGCAAAATGCAGTCCAATTACATACTGATGGAGTGTATGGCATTATGTCGCTTCTTGCTATGTAGTAAGAGGAGCAAATGCAACGGGAGGTGCAATTGAAAACTAAACCTGTAGACTTTTTTTCAGTTCAGACATCCGCGTTAACTAATTCACGTCAATGTACTAATTTCAACCCCCCCCCCCTTCTGTCAAAAAATGTTTCAGAAACAGTGAAAAATAGCGTAAGTACCGAGAGGTTCAACTTTTCACAATTTACCGGGGGAGTACCCCGAGACCCCCTCTCCCCAGCCTCGGGGCGGCCCCTTAGACCCCCCTTGAGGGCTGTAGCGTAAAGCGGACCACGGGTCCTCAGCACCCCGTGCCTAGGGTGTACCTTATTTTTGAGTTTTGCGAAAATCAAGTTGGTCAACCCCTAACAAGTTTCTATGTACCTAGTCTCTAAATGAACCCCCTATAAAAGGAAACAATTCTAAAAAAATTTTAACCCGTGCCTCAAAGGGCCTAAATCCAAAATTCAACAATTTTGGCAAGCGACATATCAAGTCGTAAGGAAAATGCAGGTTATGGTTTTTCGGGCGGATATTTCGTCGGTTTTGGCGTATCTTGAAGCGTAAGGTCACAAACGGCCCAATGACGATGTGAGGCTACGGGCCGGCGCGCCGCGGCCGGCCGCTGAGCGCGCGCGCAGGGCAGGGTTGCGCATTGCCGCATTGCACCGGCGCGGCGTAGAGGAGCGTACGGTGCGGTGGGAGGGGGATATCCGGTGGAAAAGCATCCACATTTTCTATCCATAATGAAAATGCATTTTACTTTTTCAATATAGATGAGGAAATATGAGACATACAGGGAAGTGATGAAAAGAGTGACACATAGTTTGTATACGATTAGGAGCGTAAGTGGGGAAACTTTGCCTTAACTACAGAACAGCCATGAAAATCTCCGGGAAATAAATTTCTGCTATTGTCAACGTGCCCGTTGATAATCAAAACAGAAAATTCTCACCCACCGTAGGTACCGAAAACCACTGGTATTTGACTAATTAAAAAGATATGTGCGATGTTGTCGAATAGTAAGCCCTTTACGCGATCAAATGCGGTTAGTGTAAATGTAATTGGAATAAAGTTGATGAAAATTTTGATGAAGGAAAATTTGCCCTAAATTCGTGTTATTCGACATTGCTTTATCTATCTTTATATGCTATATGCTCTCCTCTGCTGCAAGAATAATATCCTTCTCACGGTGGTTATGATGCATTCTCGTTCAGGTTTTCGCTGAAGAATTAAAAATGCTTTATCCTCTTCATTTTCCATGAGATCTTAATAATCGATTCTTTACCATAGGTTTAAATGGCATAACAATCGATACATCGCAATTCACGCCACGCTACTGCTCCACTCATAAAAATTTAAACATTTTTGAAAACATGGACACTATGTATCACAGGGATTCTAAATTTTTCATTCCATATTGCAATTACCAGATCAGAGGTTTTCCACGCACTGCCATTGACATTCATGTGCAAACACTTGGAGCACTTCCCGCATTTAGGGTAATTTTCTTTCATTAAATTTTTCATAAACTTTTCCAATTACATTTACACTAACCGCATTTGATCGCGTAAAGGGCTCACCTACCATTATTGATGTCGCTTGCCAAAATTTTTGAATTTTGGATTTAGGCCCTTTAGGCCCTTTGAGGCACGAGTTAAATTTCTTTTAAAATTTTACCTTTGAGGGGGTTAATTTAGAGACTACATAGAAAATACTTGATTTCCGCGAAACTCAAAAATAAGGTACACCCTACCCGTGCCTTATCTTCCCAGGACGGGCCTGCCTCTCGTATTCTGCTCAATAACAAGGCATCCGCTGGTAGATTTTTTTTCTTATGCCAATTATAATTTTTGGATTTTTCTGGATTTGATGTCCCCTCAGAATATATAGGTATATGGCAGCAGTATTGCACCATCCTGTTACTTCCATATTTATCAGGCAGAGATGCAAAATTTCATGGAACTTCCTAAATTGAAATTTTATGAAATTTTTTTAAAAAAAACTTCTGGAATGGACTCTCCATCCCAAGAAATGGACAGTTCCCTATTGACTTCTCGGATAAGTGTCGCAAGTTCCAGACACAGCCTCTGGAAAATCTTTAACATTTCATCTCTCAGCAGAATGAAATGTCAGTTTGCATCCCTGGTTCCTGAGTATGTGTTAGAGACGTATATTCAATGCTTTTATATTTCCCTCTTGGTTTATGTTAAAATCGTCAAATCGATTCAAAACGGATGGCTGTCTTCTGGGCAACCGAGATAAAACCAAGGGTAAATAGTTTTTCATGGATAGATCTTGGTATGGGTAGCGGTCAGCGATGAATTGGACACGAAGAATAATCGCGTTTACAAGCCGCGCATAAACGCAGCTTTTCGTGAAACTTTTCGAAGGAAAATTTCATTAAATTTTTAAAACTTTGGCAATGGACTCTGTATGGCATGAAACGCATAAAAACAATATAGCCTTATAATTTTGAAAAAAAAGACGTGACATTTCGAAGTTTCCTATGACGAATTTTACGGATAGTTTTCACGCGTTGTATACACAGTCATGCATTGGATAGCATGCCTTTGGGAAAGTATGCTGCCAGCGGTCCCATGAGGAGGATGTCATGGGGTTGAGAAAAGGGAGGATCCCTCTTCTGAAATTTTAAAATTTCAAAGAGTCTCTAATCCTAATGTAAATTTAAACTTGCAAGGCTTTTAAAACTGCAGCCGTGGTATGAGCGGGTGCCCTTTTGTGTATGGGGAGCTTTTCCTCCAAAATTGGTATACAACGACCCGCTGGCTAGGAGAGACTGCGATGCATGTGGTATCGTAATTTTTCTCGGTTCAAAATGTAAGAGCTGCAGGAGATAACGCTCAAATTTGAATTTATTGTGGGTAACATTCTTATAAAATTAGCCTGATCCTTCCAGACCAGTTCTCCGGGGAGCGCCGTAAAATTTTCGGAAAAGAGCAGACGTTCCTAGCATCGAATTTTAGGCAGTTTTACCTTAAGATTTTTGAAACATTTACTATGCGTTTTTCTTAATGTATAATAGTCTTTGTATAACAAACAAACAACGTGTAGGTATTAATAATGACTTCCAACAGCACGGCGCGGCGCGGCGCCTCGTAGACTCGACTCCTACGTGAATTTGAACCGCGCGCTTCAAGATCCGGAAAGGAGAGCAGCCGGAAATCTTGCGAGTTTGTTGCCATGTAGCTCGCCTCGAGGACTTTAGTTATCCAATTATCGGAACGACGCGACGTGCATCAGAGCTGTGCCGAGTTTGCTATGGAGTAGGTGCTTGAGGCAGCGTTGGGAAGAGGGTTCCGGATTCCGGAACAACGAATCAACTGCAAGAACGCGTATCTTGTTTTTTCCGCTCCCATTTTTTATTTTTTTTTTTCATTTTTCATTTTTATTTAGTAGGTATCAAAGGGAAACAAGTAAACGATATCGCTTGAATTTTACTCTCTACTTGGCCGATTTGTATGATTTTTGCGGCTATGACGGATGATGGTTCCGAGAAAAGATCACCGCGGTGATCAGGAAAATATAGGGTTTAGGGTTGTAAATGTTCATACTGAACCTAGCTGTTGATGAATCAATTTAACTAATTAATTTTTTTTGTCTTTACCGTGGACCATACAAAAAATGCTAAATCCAAGGGAGACGCAACTTTTGATGGGGTTGTTCTTTGAATTTTTCATCAATATTAAGTCATACAGTGAGTTCTGACAGTAAAAAAAAAGGTTATGAACAACTTGTTAAAACTTTCTTTCCCTAGAATTTAAGTTCTCGTTTAGAGTCTATAGTAAGGACAAGATGTCTTAAAAAAATAAAAAGTCATTTGAACCAACCCTCCCCCCCCTTTTATTTACTTAGATCATGAACTTTAGACTCAGCAAAACAAAAAATTTCCCTAGGCTGCGCTAAAAATTTCATGGTGAATTTGCAGAATTTACTGAACTTTGTTTTCCATTTTGAACCAAAATGACCAATTAGGAAAGCTAAAGCTGGGATCGTTCTTTTCGTTTTAAACAGCTCTCGGTTTCCTAGTTTTGTGGCATACAACCACGGACATATGTTACATTTCCGCAATTTAAGACGTTTACTTAGAAGGTCGTCATTTTGATGAAAGTTAAAACCTTTTCACCTACGACTTGAAATAACATTTTTCTTCTCTTTTTTTTTAAAGGAGGTAGCCCTAGAGGTTCGGATTTGAAGAAGTTGCCTCTTCCGTGCTAAAGAGGAACTCCCCTAAAAAGTTTTGAGGGAAGAGGCAAGTTGGTGGTTTAGACGTAGGAACTTCCCCAATAAATTACAAATTTTCATAAACACCCCAAATAAAAAAAATGGCAAGGAGGCGGAAACCGTGATGTTTCTATGTGCTAATGCTAGGTTGACAAGGCATGGAGATCGATTTCCTCGCAGGAGAAGCATCAAAATTAAAATAATGCTTTCTTTTCCGTAATACAGTGCGTTTAATCGCATCATTTCCAGGAAAGTTACAGACTGTTTTGACTTGAACGCAAACGGCTTGCATATATTCCGTGGAAAATCGCACATCGACGGTGAAACTACCAGAGGACGTATCTTGGTTTGCGACGTTGAAGACTCCCTGGTAGTCTCACCGTCGACATATCTTTACGCCCCCTCCCCCTCCCACATGTAATGGTGCGAATACCCTCGTCTCTGCACAAGGCCGAGTCAGATTTTCCAAGGCCGCACCAGGAAACCTTGGTGAAAGTCCGAATCCGAGGCAGGAACGCTCCACCAGCGATGCTTTTCCTTTAGAAAGTATCGTAGGTTGCTTATAGTTTGCCTTCATTGCCATAGGATAGAGTCCCTTTATACCCAGAGTTACGACAACTCACTTTTGGTTGGGCCAGGATTGGGCTGAAAGTGGCCTAAAAAAAAATCCAATTCTGATTGGTTCTCGCTCATGGAGGCCGAAACGAGTGCACTAAGATGGCGGTACCTCGAATGTGAACAAGAATAATGAAAATATTACCTAATTGTGGTTTATCAAGAGTAAATTGTTATTTCCATAGGTCCAAAATGTAAATAGATTAAGAAATTATTCACAAACCAATCTCATTTTCTTTTTAATTGATCACTTTGTTGATGTTGTTGTTTTTGTGTGACAGACAACGCAGGATTCCTGATCCTGATCCTTATCCCTCAATATCGTTCGTTTGGGTGCACTCGTTTCGGCTTCCATGGCCAGCCAAGGACGGCTGCCAGTCAGCTGATAATCGAGTTGTCGTAACTCTGGGTATAAAGGGACTCTACCATATAGGATAGGCAATCAACTTGGAGAAGAGGAGTCGAAAAATCGGGTCTTTAATGTTTGGATGCGATTATCATGGAGTCTGTCTCAGGAATGCTGGCGATGCTTTTCCTTTTTCGTCAATATCGTTCACTCATAGTTAGCCTTCAATTTTGCCGGATAGGCAAAAACCCTGTTTAAAGGAGCCGGTTAACGAGTTTTACCCAAAGAAGGTGCTCAGCTCATGCATGCTGCCGAATTGGGGGAATATCGCGCTTTATAGCACGAATATAGCACATACTTAGTTAGTGGTTGAGTGAACATTATTAGTTTTTTTTCATGGTTTGATCAGAGGAGTAGATGAAATCAGTGTCGAGTTAACAGGTTAACGAGTCTGGCTCTGGAATGCTGGTAATGCTTTCCCTGTTCGTAATATCGCACATTTAAACTTCGCCTTCAACTTTATTGGATAGACAACAGACCTAGAATCGACGAGTTTAACACTCCGACAAAGAAAACTGCTGATTATTAGAGATGGAAAGTGGCATTTCATGAAATGTCAAAAGGCTGGAATAAATTTCACATAATTTTATATGTATGTGTTTTTGGGAATTAATAATTGGACGTATTTCTGTCAAACAGAACTAAGCGCCATAGGGAGAGGAAGGTAGAGGGGGGCTTTGATTGGCGGCGGAACCGGACGTCGGGCTCATTCCGTCCTATAGTCGCAATGCTTTTCCATGGCGCTTAGTTCCGTTTTAAGCGTCCAGCCCACATACAAACTAGAGGCTTCAAAGAGACTCATCGATGCCTTTCCTGGCCCTCTCATTGGCCAGCGGTTTAAGTCGGGGCAATCGATGAGTCTCTTTGAAGCCTCTAGTTTGTATGTGGGCTGGACGCTTGACAGAACGTGCTATCCGGCATTCTAAATTCCTCAAAAGGAACTCAAATTGGCGCTTAGTTCCGTTTGACAGAAATACGTCCAATTAATCCTTAGAAGTCCGGAAATCGTTTCAGCTGCGGTCTTCCTGTTGATCCGGCAGTATTATGCTGCCCTTATGAGGTGCTATAGGTAGCCCCAACCTAACCCCCCTCCCACCCAACCAAACGAAAGAATTTGAATGCGTGAATGTTTTAAGCTTGGATTGAAAAATTTTAAATTCGAGAATCACTGTTTCCTGGCCTCCTGAATGCATCCCTACAATTTTAAACAAATTTCATGAAATTTCGTGCGTAAAATTTCACGCGAATAAAGTTCATGGAATTTTGCAGATGATGCACCATTTGGAAGAACCGAGAACTTATAGTTGACGTTCATAATGAATAATAAATATTACAATAACACTCGGATAGTTTGCCTTCAATTTTATCGGACAGGCAAAAATGTGGAAAACAAGAGTTATGATGTCTCAGTCCTTTACTTTGTAGTTTGCCGGTACCTAAGGAAAGCTTCAAAACAAATTAATTGAATAGGTAGAAAAAGAGAGAAGGAAAAATAAATAAATGACATTAAAATAATCAGTTTCCATGTCGAGCGAGCACAGGAAACTAAATAAACAGTCAGAAAATTATTGGGGAAGCACCACGTAATCAATTCAAACGCCGCGCCTAGAGTACCTTTATAGACAGAGTATGGCCATTTCTGTTCCGGTTTTTCATTGGTCGCGAGCAAATAGGCTGACACGATGCTCTTAGGGCCGTAAATAAACAAACAAGATGGCCGTTATCAGCAAGCAAGATTGAGGTTATGCACATCTTACATCCTCCTGTGATAAAGGTGAAAGGCAATTTAACGATGTTTTCGTGTGTTTTTCGTGTGCTATTCGTAGATATGCTCGTTTAAATTGTTACTGCCGCATAATTGAAATTTTTGTCAAAAGCTTCTCATCGATGTTACGGTGAGCCGCCATCTTGTTTGTTTATTTACGGCCCTAAGAGCATCATGAAGCCTAAAAACTCGTTGACCAATCAAAAAGCGGAACAATTTCCTGTAGTAAAAAGATACGAATGGCCATACTCTGTCTATAAAGGTACTCTAGCCGCGCCAAGGCTAGAGGATTCTCTTACGTCATCCAGATGACCGGCAACGAAAACGGCTGCCTGGGTTTTTTCTCCACCGATTAGATTTATATGTAAACAAATTAGACTTAAACGTTTTAGACGTAAACCATTTAGACCCAAACTAATTAGACCTGAACAATTAATTAGACGTAAACTAATTAGACGCAAGATTTAATGCGACATTCCCAACAATTATTAGATGTTAAATAATTAGACGACCCTTTTTTAGACGCAAAACAATTAGACCTAGTGGTCGTTAGACGTCTAACAATTAGACGCTAACACTTTAGACGTAAACCTTTTAGACTTGAAAAGGTTAGACTGTAAATTTTTAGACGTTAACTATTTAGACCCAAACGGTACCGATGTTTACTTTTTGCAGGCAAAGACCCCCTACGATGTGCAGGCAAGATGGCTGCGTCGCGCGACGGGAACTCAGGGCAGTTCGAGTATGGAACGCCGTTAGTGTCAAAACCCTTTTCTTGCGCGCGCGGAATTTTTTCTGGCGCGCGGAATTTTTTCTGGCGCGTGGAATTTTTTTTCGGCGCGCGGAAAGAAAAAACCCGTTTTCGATGAAAATCTCTGAATTTCCGGATTCCGTGCCGGTTTTCGATATATTTGCGCCGTTTGTGTCAAAACTATTTTTGTCGGCGCGCCGCTCCAAATCTGTTCCGCGCGCAGAATTTTCGGTACATCGATTCCTGCTTGCCGATCGTGTCAAAACTGTTTTTTCCGGCGCTGCACCAGAAAATAATTCGAAAAAGTGGCGCGCGGAATTATTTTCTGGTGCAGCGCCGGAAAAAACAGTTTTGACACGATCGGCGAGCAGGGATCGATATATCGAGAATTCTGCGCGCGGAACAGATTTGGAGCGCCGCGCCGGAAAAAATAGTTCTGACACAAACGGCGAGCAGGAATCGATATATCGAAAATTCCGCGCGCGGAACAGATTTGAAGCGGCGCGCCGACAAAAATAGTTTTGACACAAACGGCGCAAATATATCGAAAACCGGCGCGGAATCCGGAAATTCAGAGATTTTCATCGAAAACGGGTTTTTTCTTTCCGCGCGCCGGAAAAATATTCCGCGCGCCAGAAAAAATTCCGCGCGCGCAAGAAAAGAGTTTTGACACTAACGGCGTTCCATAGTTCGAGCACTCTCTTCCCAATACCTACTCTAACCCATCCTATCGTCCGCCGCCTCCCTACCCCACCCAGCTCGTAATTCTCAAAATACTTTGGCAAGATATTTTTCTGATATAATTTAAGGATATAATATAATTATTGACATAATTATTATGATATAATTTATTTAAGGATTGAGGATGGAGAATCTTTAGAATTTATGGAGAAATCACAAGCTTGTGTGGGGGCCCCAGCGTTCTGAGGCATTGAAATTAATCTTAAACGTACCTATTTACATTTTGAATTTTGGTGGAAAATACGGGGGGGGGAGGGGGGCTTTAATTTATATCTGAGCCATGTATGTTTGATTAGAGGAATTACTTATTGCTAAATAGGCAGAGGATGCCAGATGATAAGGGATGAGTTTGAGGATTGTATGCGCACAAGGTATAAATGTTTTCAGGATAAAGCTATGGCAGCTAAAAACTAAGATAGCATCCTTCCTTCCTTATTGGAATCAGGCGTAGATCTCAGGAAAAATTTAAAAAATAAAAGGAGGCTATCCACGTGTGGGAGAAACACACAAGTTACTTAGAGTACTTAGAGTTAAATTTTAGGTAAAAAAGATGTGTAGTTGGTCGGTAAGATATTGTTTTAGCAAATTTTTCAAGAAATGTGCTAAGTGCCTCGTATTTACCTATTAACAGGAAGTTTCCAGAAGTTGTACCATTGTGTTTGTGCCACAAAAAGAAATTGATAAATTTGTGCGAATGTTTAGTTAAAGTTTTAGCTTGATGGTTCATCTTTACATGGAAATATTTTTGGTACAATTATAATTTCCACAATGAAAGTCTGGCAACACAGCTAACTTAGCAAAATCCCTCATATTTCTTAGGAATTAAGTCAGATGTGAGGGTAAGATTTATCCCCCCCCCTCCTCCTCTCAACTAGTTCCCCCAATGCGCACAGAATGTACTAATAAGCAGCATAAAGCAGAGGGAAAGATACAGGTATAATTAATAGATAGGTATTCACAACATGGATGATTTCAAAATTTGACATCTGAAGCATGTTTGAGATAATATTATTCTTCGGAGGAGGCTGCAGTGGGTGCTGCATGCATGTACACAGCCTGGCAAATACGTAAGTACAACTCTGCGTCTTTACCGACCAACTACACATCTTTTTTACCTAAAATTTAACTCTAAGTACTCTAAGTAACTTGTGTGTTTCTCCCACACGTAGATAGCCTCCTTTTATTTTTTAAATTTTTCCTGAGATCTACGCCTGATTCCAATAAGGAAGGAAGGATGCTATCTTAGTTTTTAGCTGCCATAGCTTTATCCTGAAAACATTTATACCTTGTGCGCATACAATCCTCAAACTCATCCCTTATCATCTGGCATCCTCTGCCTATTTAGCAATAAGTAAATCCTCTAATCAAACATACATGGCTCAGATATAAATTAAAGCCCCCCCCCCCCCCCCCGTATTTTCCACCAAAATTCAAAATGTAAATAGGTACGTTTAAGATTAATTTCAGTGCCTCAGAACGCTGGGGCCCCCACACAAGCTTGTGATTTCTCCATAAATTCTAAAGATTCTCCATCCTCAATCCTTAAATAAATTATATCATAATAATTATGTCAATAATTATATTATATCCTTAAATTATATCAGAAAAATATCTTGCCAAAGTATTTTGAGAATTACCCTGGTTGACTTGGGTTGGACTCGTTTAGAAATTTAATCTCAATCAAAAATGCCAATTCCCTGAGCTGAGCAGTTTAATTTTTCTCCGCGAGTGAAATTTGTGCTTGGCGCCATTAGGAGCAAAGAGTAGGGGAGAGGAGAGAGCAACAGAGCAGAATCCTGGAGTCCGAGCGAGCTGCACGCACGCTCCACCAGCTAGCTACTCCCGCTCCATAGAGAAAAAAAAGGAGGTGTTTGCATCTTGAGGATTTGTACCCACCTATGTCATCAATGTAAACAAGACGCTCGTTGAGGGTTATGTTGACGCTGTAAAAACGGACCATAATGTCCGATTTGTTGACTTAAATCAACTCTTTATTTAATTTCAAGCACTTTTTATAGAATGACTTTTTCCCTTAAATTACACCATTTCCAAGAAAATCGACAGGATAAAAACGTCGCTGTACCCAATGACGTCATCAAAGCTATAGATACTCTATGAAAAATTCCAAGATGCCCGAAATGCAAACACTCCCGCTCTGTGATCGCCTGCACCATGGACCAAATAACAAGTCGGTCATTTTGAGTTCACGAATGACGTTTCCAATGCTCATGCTGGGCATTGGATGTTCTCCCAGTAAAGTGTAAAGTCTCCAAATACGTACTTCACTTCAAATTAATTTTTTTAAATTATAAGGGTTCGAAAAAATGAATGATCATTTAGGTATTCCTTTGTAACCACCACAGTCCTTTTCTTTGATTATTGTCCCAGTTTGATTTTTGTTG
Organism: Bemisia tabaci; assembly: GCF_918797505.1. NCBI lineage: Eukaryota > Metazoa > Arthropoda > Insecta > Hemiptera > Aleyrodidae > Bemisia > Bemisia tabaci. The sequence goes on from NC_092798.1 coordinate 4,361,921, forward strand.
CCATCTTGAAGTTTTGTGACGTCAGGCGGGTACCACTTTTGCCAGGCGACTACCGAATCTGTAGCGCGCATTTTTCAAATCTTCGCCTGCTCTCAACAAGATTAGAACAAGATGAGGACGAGAAGCATTGTTTGATAAATGAGATGACGATGAGATATAAATTAGATATAAATGATCCGTCACATTCCTTCCTAGAAATGTGCCTGTTCCAGCTGAATTTAGTTTTTTATTTCTGAATGATGAAAGAATCTCAAAGGATCGAAATATGACTAATTACTAGCTCTGTAGCTTGCAAGATAACGCCCTTACCTGAGTTATGAATTTTTCCAGTATCGTTGAAATATAAGTAGAGTACCTAGTAGCGGCACCCAGTGTCACAGTATGTCATACCTATTTGATGTACCTAGGTAATTCTCATCCAAATAAGAGAAGAATAAATATTTACCTTCATTAACACCAAGTAGACGAAAGTTCCACTGTGAACTTAGTTGGCCAATAAAAATGCAAACAATGAAGCAATTATTTTTATTTCCTGACTCCAAATGGTAAGAATTATGGTAAGAACTCTAAGGCATAGTAAAAACTGTATTTATCATTCCTCAATAAATACAAGGTTGACTGTTTGCATGGAAATGATAGTACATTAGTTGGCGGCTTATCTATTATTCTAAACTTCAGATTAAGTTGATGAAGGTAGCAGGTTGTTGTCAGCAAGAGCTGTTGATATGAGTATGTAGTTTAGAATGGTCAATTTTTAATTCTGCCAGAGGAGCATCATTAGTATTTAATACAAAACTCTCAGGGGTCTCTGGATACTATGCCACCTCTTATCAAGAATGTTTATGCTAATTTTGTTGCTATGTGGTGATGGGAGAGATAATTTCAAGATTATTTTGGTAAAAGTCGGACAAATATGAGGATGCCAAGTTTATAAGAAAATCTCACAAACCAAAGTGAACATTGTTTCATGCCTCTGCAATTTTCAGCTTCGGGCTAGGTTCTCGCAAGAAGGTCAGCACAACGCGCTGATCAAACTTTTGTGGAATTTCTTGTTAATTTTAGAATGTGTGCCAAAGTCACAGTAAGTATTCCACAAAAATTGCAAATCTGAAAAATCTAGAAAAATAACAAGTACCTCTCAGCCTCCGCGCAATTCGCACCCCTGCTAATAAATGTTGGAGAATAGAGAACACTTTACCCTCAAAACATTACTCGCACTGAGTTTAAACTAATATGTAATTATATGTGTACGATGGTGGATCTGAGCTGTACTTACTTACCAAACTTTGTTGAGCGAAGTTGTTACTTAGGGGAAATTCATTAACTGCTGCCAAGGATTCACAAACTCTGACCTTGATAAATATTTCCGACATATACTTGAGATACAGTCAGATGTTTGGAATTCTGGACATTCAGTTATTGTTCACATACAAAAGAAATTGACTAACAAATACAACCGTTTTATATTTACATAACTGCTCAACAGAACATACCGACAGTTGTGATTAGTTTCTCGACAGCACTCTGATAGCGGTAGGATAGCTAAAGGATCCCTACCCTACGGCAAAAATGGAGTTGATTGAAATTTTGATTCACATGGTGCTAATGCTGTCAAGACTCAAGACAAAATTACACTCCACGCACAGTCAAAGAGTATTTTGATAAGTAAGATTATCCATTAAGGAAGTTGCACAAATCACAAAATCAAACCGAAGGACACGGACAAACCAAGGAGCCAGCCATAGCCAGCTCAGAAACTCGGCAATTCAGTTTCTCTCACTGCAAAAGGTGGAACCATCCAAAGTACCATCAATGTTAAGTTGAAGGGGTGAATTACTTATTTAAAGAGTGCTAAGTCATTTTGGGACTTTTTCGAAGAGATTTAAAGGAAAAAATTGGAAAATGCTCAACTATAAAATGAACGTAAACAATCCGCCATTGTATCATAGAATAATAACTAGCTGACCCGTGTGAATCTATCAGAACGCCATCAGAACGCATACAGACTAAGCGACCAGGACTCGCTGAACAATACCGAGGAGGCCGCGCGGCGTAACTTAGTTCCGCCCGCCGCCGCTGCGACGCTCACGCGACCTGTTCGCCTCACAACCTCTTGCGATTGCGACGTACTCCACTACCACTGTCACTGTCTCATTAATAATTTTCATGGAACGATACATGACAAGTAATCGAACATTACCGACTCGGGATTCCAAAGAAGATGTCAGCCCCCCCCCCCCTTCCATTCCATTGTCGAACATCCTTCCATCCACCGGCCGTATCAGAACGCACCTTTAGCCGTTTCATGGAATCACAACTACATAGGCGTAGCTGGGGGGGTCCTGGGGGGGCCTGCCCCCCCCGAGAAATCTCGTCCCCCCCCCCCCCAAGAAAAACGGGATCCTCCATTCCTCGACCCCACTCCGCTCTCTTCACTACGAGAGGTGGTCCCATGCCCCCCCCCCCCCCCCCAACCACAGAAATCTCCTGGCTACGCCCCTGCACAACTATGATAGCGAATAAAACAAATTTGGCCCTTCAGATTTCCCTGAAACTTTTTCAGTGACTTTAGTCCGTTCCCTGGTAAAGGCCCCCTGGCTGGTAAAGATTTGGCCCCCTAAGAACACGAATTATAAAAAATTGGCCTTTCAGATTTCCCTGAAACTTTTACAAGGGCTCCATACCGATCCTTCGAAAAGGAAAACAAATTTGGTAAAGAGAAGAATCGATTCCATCGACCCTGAAATCGCATTCTTGGCGCCATCAGAACGATTTTTGAGCCGTTTCGTGGGACCTATGCAATGATCGCGAATAAAAAAAAATGGTACGTCAGATCTCCCTGAAACTTTTTCAGGGACTCTAGGCCATTCCCTGGAATAAGAAAATAGCAGTCGCAAAGAGAAGAATCGATTACATCGACCCTGAAATCGCGTTCTTGGCGCCATCAGAACGATTTTTGAGCCGTTTCATGGGACCTATGCAATGATCGCGAATAAAAAAAAAATGGTACGTCAGATCTCCCTGAAACTTTTTCAGGGACTCTAGGCCATTCCCTGGAATAAGAAAATAGCAGTCGCAAAGAGAAGAATCGATTCCATCGACCCTGAAATCGCATTCTTGGCGCCATCAGAACGATTTTTGAGCCGTTTCGTGGGACCTATGCAATGATCGCGAATAAAAAAAAATGGTACGTCAGATCTCCCTGAAACTTTTTCAGGGACTCTAGGGCATTCCCTGGAATAAGAAAATAGCAGTCGCAAAGAGAAGAATCGATTACATCGACCCTGAAATCGCGTTCTTGGCGCCATCAGAACGATTTTTGAGCCGTTTCATGGGACCTATGCAATGATCGCGAATAAAAAAAAAATGGTACGTCAGATCTCCCTGAAACTTTTTCAAGGGCTCCATACCGATCCTTGGAAAAGGAAAACATATTTGGTAAAGAGAAGAATCGATTCCATCGACCCTGAAATCGCGTTCTTGGCGTCATCAGAACGACTTTTGAGCCGTTTCATGGGACCTATGCAATGATCGCGAATAAAAAAAAAATGGTACGTCAGATCTCCCTGAAACTTTTTCAGGGACTCTAGGCCAATCCCTGGAATAAGAAAATAGCAGTCGCAAAGAGAAGAATCGATTACTTCGACCCTGAAATCGCGTTCTTGGCGCCATCAGAACGATTTTTGAGCCCGTTTCATGGGACCTATGCATTGATCGCGAATAAAAAAAAAATGGTACGTCAGATCTCCCTGAAACTTTTTCAGGGACTCTAGGCCATTCCCTGGAATAAGAAAATAGCAGTCGCAAAGAGAAGAATCGATTACATCGACCCTGAAATCGCGTTCTTGGCGCCATCAGAACGATTTTTGAGCCGTTTCATGGGACCTATGCAATGATCGCGAATAAAAAAAAAATGGTACGTCAGATCTCCCTGAAACTTTTTCAGGGACTCTAGGCCAATCCCTGGAATAAGAAAATAGCAGTCGCAAAGAGAAGAATCGATTACTTCGACCCTGAAATCGCGTTCTTGGCGCCATCAGAACGATTTTTGAGCCCGTTTCATGGGACCTATGCATTGATCGCGAATAAAAAAAAATTGGTACGTCAGATCTCCCTGAAACTTTTTCAGGGACTAAAGGCCATTCCCTGAAATAAGAAAATAGCAGTCGCAAAGAGAAGAATCGATTACTTCGACCCTGAAATCGCGTTCTTGGCACCATCAGAACGATTTTTGAGCCCGCCCATGGGACCTAGCAATGATCGCGAATAAAAAAAAAATGGTACGTCAGTCGACCATTCCAAGGTCATTCGAAGGCCCGTTGTGGATTCATCCCCGTGGCGCTTCTTATAGCGAAGCTATTTGTTATTCTATGATTGTATATTGTATCAAAGCTGACGCACAAATGAAACAAGCGCTAAACACAAGGGTAAAAAGTACATACGTAAATTGATTTTGTTTTATAAGGAAAATGGTGAAAAAGTTAGGAAATTCATATTGGAAATTGAAGCTTTCAGATATAAAGAACTTCAGATAATTAATACAGTTTATTTAGAAACGGAGTTAAAGAAGGCAAAGTTAAGGAAACTCAGAAGGAACAGGGTATTTTGTAGGAAAGGGTTGGTAGGTTTAGAATTGAATCGACGTATCGACGTATCGAACAGCGACTATCGGTAGTCTCGAAAAACCCCTGTAAAATACACACTAATACAATAAGCGGTTACATCAGATCTTATGGGAGCGCACTCACACATACAAAAAATCGCTTTTTCAAGCGATTTTTTACAAGAGAACAGAGGAGAATCTCACTAGCGATCGAGATTTTTCGAGATTTTGCATTGATTAAATAGCCCAGAGTGAAAGGAAAGTTCTCTCCAGTTGATCACTGGGAGAACAAAAGCTTCGCTTTAGGACCCCTCACTCCCATAAGGCCCTGTGTAATTTTGTGTCCTCGATTTCTTGACGGATCTGAGCGCTATCTGCCAGAAGTCCCACTGAACCAACTAGTCATTCGGCCGCCCGTAGGCGCGCGGGCTTTTCAAAATGAGGTATCTTGCGCGGGCTTTTTGAAAATCTATTAGTGGTCGCGCCCCCGGGAGGGACGCCATATGAGTACCAGTAATTTTCTTCTTTCTCAGTTTTCTAAGACCACTTCACATTGAACAGATGAATGAATTCTTGGGTAACATTGAAAAGATTGGTTACTCATTCAAGGGAACCCTTGAGTCACAATGTTTGCAGTAAAATGATCCTGGAAACCTGAGAAATGAAAAATAGTGGCACTCTTAAGGCAGGTAATTGAAAATGTAAAAGTGATTATTTTATTTAAGTAACATTCTAAGACCTGGCATTTATTATGGTTTGTTCTGATTCTCTTCAGGATAAAACATCACAAGACATCAATTATGAATCGAGACCAATAAATCGTAGAGTTTTTTATATAGAATAATTGAATTGTCGTTAAAAAGGGGAAAAATAGAAATATTTGGTAAATCATTGCTCAGTTTTGGAAGTAGAAGAAGAGCAAAACCAAGAAAAGAAAATATGTCATCATAGATATGAAATGTCATGAGAAAAATGCGTTCGCGATGCAGTTATGTATAAGGCTGAATGATAAAACCATGATACAATTGTGTCAAGATGAGATATATTTCAATGCTTTTGTACTTAAAAAGACGAAGTATAGACAAATAAATACACAATATATACACACTTTGAGAGAGAAAATGAAGGTATGTCCTCTAATTTGAAGTATGTCAAAACCTTGGGAGTGGAGAGGCATTTTGATACAAAATGAGGACAATGATTTCAAGTACTCTATAAAATGGAAGTGTCGCGCTAAGAAGTAACAGTTTTTCAATACATACAACTAATCAGTCAACGGAGATAAGATTTATAGAAAAACGTCTATTTGACGAATATCAGTAAGTAACAATACAAAACAATGATAAATAAATTCATCTTTACTTTTGAAATAATTATACAGACAAATCTAGAAAGTACTATCTGATGAATACGCTTCTCCTGTTTTGTTATGCCAACTCGATTCATGTGCTAGTAGTGCTGGCTTCTCCATTGTCATCTCTGTGGCGTTTGAGAGGAAGCTGCGCAGGTGACTCTTGTTCTGAGCAACCATTTCCTGGGGGAAAACAAACATATTATAAACTTAAGGAAAGTGGTTTGCATTAGCAACCTCCTGGTTCCTAAGGCTCACTATAATGCACACAGGGCCCAATTAGCAGGTAAAGAAAAGCTAGTGGAACACTTGGGTGTTCCGTACAACTGCCTTCTTCCTATGAGAATTGCACTGCCAAAGAAGGCAAAGCGGATCAGTAGGTCTTCTGATTTTGCAAATCGACGGTGTAAGTCGGCAATCATTTAACTCGTTTGCGGTGTCTAAAAATCTCTGCCTCTATGTTATTTTTTTAAAGGAGAACCAATTGACATCATTCCTTCTAGTTTTTGCAGAATTTTCTTCACACAGAGGAGAAAAATCACTGCAGTTTTAAAGAATTGCCGTTGAGTAGATTTCCATTTTAAAAAATGAAGTATAACAGGAAGCCTGCAACATCGCGAGCCGAGTTATGTGATTGCCGACTTACACCGTCGAAATGTACTGCATTTTTTGGCGTAACATTAGTAAAAATAAGCCGCTTCATTTGAGCTTGAAAGTTAACCTTCTACGCTAAGAGGTAGCCATGATCCAACGAGTTTGTAAGACAAATTATTTCATGAAACGAATGCTCATTTGTGCTACTACATAAAATAATATCAGTTTCAGAAAAAGATCACTTAAATAATGAAAGTGCTGTTGTAATTTGCATTTAAAATTTCAATTTGTTCATTACAACAACTACTTTTATTTCAGGGTGAAAAGTTTTTTTGATTTCAAAATTTCCAGACTTTTTATGACTTATGGAGATTTCCGGTCTTAAAACTTTCTTAAAAGATCACTTAAATAATGAAAGTGCTGTTGTAATTTGCATGTAAAATTTCAATTTGTTCATTGCAACAACTACTTTTATTTCAGGGTGAAAAGTTTTCTTTGATTTCAAAATTTCCAAACTTTTTCATGACTTATGGAGATTTCCGGTCTTAAAACTTTCTAGAGACTTGTTACCTTGTTATTTTAAGTTAGCATGCAGTGAAATCTTAGCACAAAGTTTTCGGAGGTGAACAAATAAAAAAATGAAGGGGTACAAACCTTGAAGGGAACTCTTATTTGTTGTAGCATTGCTCTCATCATCTCTAAGACGCTTCAGGGATTGTTGTGCAGAAAAAGCATGTTGTGGATTGGGGTTTCCTAAAAGAATGATGGTAGAAATTAATTTTTCCTTTCTTTTACTCTCCAAATTGTAACTTATGGAGGGCTGCAATTGCACTTTTTTGTGGCAAACTAGCTTAAAGTATTTGAATTCCATTGGGTTCTAGAGTACTTGGGGTTCTAAGAACCCTAGGCTACTTTACCAACGCACCCTCGGACACATGAAAAGCTTACTGCCAACATCTTGGCATCCACTGTAAATGAGGGTTATGAGATAATGCAGATCGCAAGAAAAATGTTTAACGAGCAGAATCTAACTCAACTGAAAGTCCACCGGTGGCCGATCGAAGAACCATTGACAGTTACTAAACAGATTTAGAAAATGTTTCGCTTGCGGTACTAAATCTACAAGAAGAATATCGAAACATAGCAGCTGAGATAAGAGAGAAACTTACTTGTGTGGTCAGAGCTTGTGACAGTGAAAATATTATTTCCGGGAGAGAAAATCAACCCTGCTTCTACTTCTTCTCTGGCTTTCAAGAAGGGGCTGGCAACAATGTTTTCAGACAGACTGACAGCTGCAGTTGTTTCAGATTGGCTTTCTTTCATTAGATCTGCAGAAAAGAGAAGTAACCAATTAATACATTTTTGACTAATAAAATGGGTAGAGGCAGTTCACGTTTCATCCACTTGCTTTCTTTTCTTAAAATTTTTATGATTTATATACAAAAACAATGACACGATAATATATGTCCAAAGCTTCATATCTGGATTGCAGTGTTTCAAAATGTGCGTGCTTACTTTGATTTCACAAAGGAAAACAAACTGACATCATCATCTGAAATTTTTACACAATGTTTTTAGGAAGGCACAGAAAAATCAGATGAAAGTTCGAGGAAAAATGTTTACTTGTTTTCCTATAAGGACAAAAAATATGTTGCAAAGTCTCCTACTTACGCAAACCGAGATCCGTGATTTGAAGCATACACCATCAATATATAGGACAATTCAGATAAGAAGAAAGCAAGAAGCAATAAAAATACAGATAGACTTACTTATATTTTCAGGGCTGCAGATGGCAGATACATGGGATCTTTCAGACCCCGGTCTTGAATTCACTAACTTATTGTTCTTAAGACTATTGTCAGCTGCTGATCTCTTACTTTTAAGCTCTGCAAGAGAAAGGAAACAAAAACTGCATTAACCAAGGATTGAGGACCAGAAAAGAGAATTAATTCACTACTCATTCAGATTACTCCAGGATAGTACAGAATAAAAAAGAGTCTTATGGTTAGAAGAAAACTTATTAGATCAAACATTCCTTGGAATGCTACTTCCGAACATGATGTTCACAGTATGCTTGAAACTGCAGCTGTCTTCTTTTGTTACACCTTGGACTTACTTTAAAAAAATTAAATATTTCGGGTTCATAATTAATAAAAGAATGTGGAAAATAGGCTGTCCATTTAAAATACCACCTTTTTTTCCTATAAAATCTCTAAATCTTTAGGTCATACAGGAATTTACATTAGGGGCGTGGGGGGGTGGGGGCTATTATAATTACGAGGATTTATACATGAAAAAAGGCTGTGGATACCGATAAAAATTAATAATGACTTGAAGGCAGAGAGCGGTGTATTGTTCCTAGTCCCTAGCAAAAGTGCACACTTACCATAGGTTTTTGTGATAAATTTCTTATTAACATGAGGCGAGTTTGGTGACAGAACAGATGTGGCTGTAGAAGAAACAGCGAAGGTTGCATTCGCGTTACATGAGTTACTTGATACCTCATGCAGGGTCCAGTTAAACAGGTCAGCACTTGGTATGGCATCAGCATTTAGTCTCTTGATGAACGGAGAAAAAACGAGGAAGTCTTCCTCCTTGAAATGAAGAGAGCAAACCCGTTGAGTTGATCTCTTCACAGAAGGAAGACGAAGGGCTTCAAGCCATTTTTGAAACCTATAATGAGAAAAATATTCCCTATTTAAATTTACATATACTTACTGTCTGGAAGAAGTATAAGAATTATACAAATAATCAAAAAGACCTCTTCATTGGTCGCAAAATGTACAATTGATAGCTCTCTGTTAGCTGATTGATAGCTGTTATAAGCGAATGACTTCATATCAAGATCAATATACTTCAATTACATAATTCTCTGGACAGAGTAAGCCCTCCAGACTTGACTATTTATCATGGACTAAAAAAAAAAACAAACTAAGAATGCGAGGCAAAGTTGTCCAAGAATGGTGCGCAATGGATTTCTACGGGTGGATTCTCCAATCAGTGAAGAAAAAGCTTTAAGATTATCATTGCACTAAGTTCACTGACAGATCGAACATTGCTAAAAATTTAATCGTTCCTTGAGCAACAATAATAAGATCCTAACTAAAAGGATGAATACACATTGTGATGAGTGTAAGATTTGGGCTTATAGAGGAGAGAGAAATTAGATGTTAGGGAGGGAATGGTGAGGGATAGGGTACTTCACGCTTCATGCTCATTGAGTAGCAACACTAAAAGTGCAAAACTTAGACGATTAGATGATAATAATTCATGATAATCTTACCTCAATTCCTGAGAAGGAAATGAGAAAAGAGAGATGTTCTCCTCGGCAGTCCGGCTGCAAACGAGACATTTCTTCTTGATATCTACACACTAGAGAAAAACTGTCCAAATACAACTACTTATTCACACAAGAAACACAACAAATCTTAACCAGTATCTAAAATCTCCATTATGAAGTGAAGAACTAACTGTGAAAAACGAGAAAAAAGACCGAAAGAAGAAAAAGGCACTCAAAAAATCAAGATGTCTTCACGAAATCGCGAACATCGCGAATCGGAAATCTAGCATTTTCTTTCTTTCCTAGAAAGAGGTTGTTCCAAAAACGCCGATTTTGGCCCCCCCCTGGATTCGGCCCAAACTTTGCTCAGATGTTGTACTAAGTGTCCCCGACGCTTTGGCAAAATTTCAGCCCCCTCGGATAATTAGGGGGGACGGGGCAGGGGGGCAAAGTTGCAATTTTTTTAAAACTTTAAAAATCGATATCTCGCGAACGGTTTGAGTGTAAGTGTTGCGGTTTGCGCTAAAAAACGTTAAAAAATATTCTCTACAAGAATATTAATGCTGTTTGCAAGGTTGCGTAATTTATCGCGGTCATAAATCGAATTTTTCGATTTTGAAGGTTCGACTTTTTTTCGTTTTTCGTCTCCCCTCTCCAGGCGATCGTTGCTACGTGAATGAAAACCGGTTGAGGTGATTCTCCATAAAATTCTGCATCTGCTTTACTTTGTTTGACCTTGGGGAAACGATTCGTTCGTGAGTTATAGCGATTTTTCTGCGCGTTACCGGTTACGCGCGGGCGGTATATCGGCGGCGCTCCATCCCGCACGGGCGAGGCAGAGGTTGTTTCACCGCTAGGGCCTTATATTCATGCTGTAGGCTGTAATTACCGATATTTTCTCCTCCCCCCACCCTTCCCCTCCAATAAATATTGTTTTAATACTTCGTTATACAGGGTGTCCCAGACCATCCGTAACAGGTCTTTTTCTCGGTTGGTTTAGGTAGTACGAAGTGGGGGACCGCGGGGTTATAGAGGGAATTGACCCCAAGGAATCCGAATTTCACGGTCCCGAAACCCCCCATGCCCCCCCCCTGGGAGGTAGGTGCCCCCTGGTAAAAAAGACGACTACGCTGCGACTATGCTGCGAATACATATCATAGTCGTGTGCATATGTAAGAAGTCGCAGTGTAGTCACATGGTTGTCAAGGGTAGTCATCAGTAGGCGCAGTGTATTCGCAAGGTAGTTGCAAGGTGGTCACCGGTTAGTAGTCGCCATGAATGTGTAGTTGCAGAGCAATAGTGGGTATCCGCAAGCATAGGTGCATATGTTTATGTACCTACCTTTACCCGCTAGACATGTGACTACACAACTCTGGGACACTTAGTTGTGCAACTACATATTAACATCACCTTTACATTATGCCTCAGACTATGATTTAATTACAGCATACCGACAGTGAAACTGCCACACCAGCCAGATAGCACCCAATGTTCTGAGAATATTCCGACAATGTTCCTACATTTTGAGCAGCATTTTAATAATCAGAGAATATTCTGTATCAGCAGCTAAACTCAGAATATTCTCAGAATGCTCATCATCTTCCACTACACATGTGTAGGAGAATCCTCCCTCCAGCTACATTTGCATCATGCAAGGTACGAACGGATGACATATGTTATGCGAACATGCTCAATAAAATAGAAAATGAACAAAAACCACTCACCAACTTGCTCGAATCAGTAATCCACTGGGTCAGGAAAATCCACTTGACAACAATTAATCCAAATTTCCAATTAGAACTGGTGTAAGTACAGAGAAACACTTGAAAACACTATGGGTGCATTGTAAAAAAATCTTAAGCACTCTTTAGCGGAAGTGAAAAATTAGCACCATGATTTAATAGCTGATCAATACAGAACAGCACTCTCAGAAAAGCACTGACACAACACCATTTTTCAGTTTATTTTTACTTCTAGGAGAAAAATGCATTTTTCAAAAGATCCGACATCATCGGCCATCGCTCGACAGCAATGAATGAGATAAAATTAAAGCTTAAATAATTTCACAATTTACTCCGATCATTGATGATATTAAGGTAGCCATTGATTCTCTACCCGACGTCCTTATCACACATAACAAGGAAGGTCAAGAGCACAGAGCAAATGGCACTAAGCAGCGCAATGCACAAGTGATATCGCAAGTTCCGGAAGTGTCGATCTGCAAAAATACAAAGCGAGAAACAGATCATCATATTGATCCACCTACAATTAATGACCGTCAATAGAGACAGACATTCAAATACGTTACAATAAATAAGCCACCATTTGTTAACAGAACAAAGTTTTCGTGAGAGTAAGACCCTTCCGTCTGGAGGGACGAGGACCTAACTTGAACCTTTCCTTCCGAGAAACACTTAAAAATGGACCACTTTACTACTTACAGGTCTGAGCTGCTGAATGAATTACATTACACCAGTCAATAAAATTTTAAACTCACGCCCTCACCGTCGAATGTTGACGGATGACCTGATCTATATCGCTGAATATACATAAATAGGATGAGGAGTTGGCACATCTGAAAAGCAGAGCGGTTCATTTTTGTTTCAGCTCTGGTAGTATTTTAAAATTTAACAATTATCTGTTGCCTTAAAAGGGATGAAATAAGTGCAACACCAGCGCACCACTGCAAATGTGCGATTTGTCAAATTTCTAGGGATGAGGTGTTTTAAGTTTTCGCTAATAAATTAGCCAGCCAATTCAAGAAAATGACAGAGGATACGCAGTGAGGATGCCTTTCTATAAGTCAGTATATTGAACGGACGGGTGAAAGAGCTGTTGTCTCACAGTAGGTAACAGTTGGCAAACTATTTGGGCAAGAAGAGAGTTCTCAATTTTTAATTTGAATACTTGGAATCAATAGATGCCATTAGACTGAATTGAAGTACGCAAGGGTGTGATGATGAAAAATTACTTACTGATTGTGCCAATTTTTGAGTAAAAGGACTAAAAGGAAAAAGGTAGAACCAGTAGAGCTCTTTTGGACAAATGTGGGAGATATAAACGATTTAAACATTAATATAAACAAAACATAACATAACCTAACACTTGTCAAGTTGTCAAGGTGTTCCTGGAATAATCGTTCCTTGCCGATACTTCAAGGGACGTACATATTTATCAAAAGAATTATCAAAGAGAATTATCAGCAGAATAATTTAAAGCAGGGATTAAAGTACAAAAACTGGCATTCTTAAATGCTTTTAGAGGCTGAATTTCATTTTCATACGAAACCCGGATGAAAAGTCAACAGTTGGAACGGTCCACCGCCCAACTATCCGGTATCCAACTTGGAAAAGGGACTCTAACTTGGAACACTAATTTAGTAATTTATTTCAATTCACCAAGCCGACCCGTGGGCAACCATAGAGAAAAAAAGGAGGTGTTTGCATTTCGGGCATCTTGGAGTATTTTGATGACTTGATGACGTAGGTGGGTACAGCTGGGTACAGGGACGTCCCCTTCACACTGTACCCACCTACGTCATCAAGTCATCAAAAAATTCCAAGATGCCCGAAATGCAAACACCTCCTTTTTTTTCTCTATGGTGGGCAACGGTAACGGTCGACCATGCCGTTACTTTGAAAATGAAATAATTAATCCAATATTTGATCTCCTTAGTTGTTTTCGTGATTCGTATCATCGGCATCCACCTCACTGTACTTAACTTCATCAAACACAGGTAAATACTGTCCCTTCTCCTTCCACCTTTAAACTCGGGATGACGGACACACGAATGAGCCTGTCAGCCTGTCACCGATTGTCAAGCAACTGATAAAGTAACTTGAGTTGAATTTGCTTTCCCGATTTACGATTCAGTCGATTTAGGAATTCTAACTAGCAAGGTAATTGTGAATTCTATTTGCTTTGTCTGTGTATGCATTTACTACCATGTGCTAAGTATTCCTAACTGCAGTTGCGGGCTCTATTTCAAGTCGAAAAGTTTTGTAGCACCCACCTCATCTCCTGTAGGACATCTGGGTTATCTAATTTTAATAATATCTAGTACCACTAGAGTTGAAATAAGTATGAACCCCTCAACATTTCAGATGTGCCAACTTCCCATCCTATGTATATTCAGCGATATAGATCAGGTCATCCGTCAACATTCGACGGTGAGGGCGTGAGTTTAAAATTTTATTGACTGGTGTAATGTAATTCATTCAGCAGCTCAGACCTGTAAGTAGTAAAGTGGTCCATTTTTAAGTGTTTCTCGGAAAGAAAGGTCCAAGTTAGGTCCTCGTCCCTCCAGACGGAAGGGTCTTACTCTCACGAAAACTTTATGTTCTGTTAACAAATGGTGGCTTATTTATTGTAACGTATTTGAATGTCTGTCTCTATTGACGGTCATTAATTGTAGGTGGATCAATATGATGATCTGTTTCTCGCTTTGTATTTTTGCAGATCGACACTTCCGGAACTTGCGATATCACTTGTGCATTGCGCTGCTTAGTGCCATTTGCTCTGTGCTCTTGACCTTCCTTGTTATGTGTGATAAGGACGTCGGGTAGAGAATCAATGGCTACCTTAATATCATCAATGATCGGAGTAAATTGTGAAATTATTTAAGCTTTAATTTTATCTCATTCATTGCTGTCGAGCGATGGCCGATGATGTCGGATCTTTTGAAAAATGCATTTTTCTCCTAGAAGTAAAAATAAACTGAAAAATGGTGTTGTGTCAGTGCTTTTCTGAGAGTGCTGTTCTGTATTGATCAGCTATTAAATCATGGTGCTAATTTTTCACTTCCGCTAAAGAGTGCTTAAGATTTTTTTACAATGCACCCATAGTGTTTTCAAGTGTTTCTCTGTACTTACACCAGTTCTAATTGGAAATTTGGATTAATTGTTGTCAAGTGGATTTTCCTGACCCAGTGGATTACTGATTCGAGCAAGTTGGTGAGTGGTTTTTGTTCATTTTCTATTTTATTGAGCATGTTTGCATGACATATGCACTCCACAAGTTGGGTAGTCGCCAAGACGACCCCTGTGATTAGGAGGGTACGTAGTTGGAACACCCACAGGTAGTTGCACAACTACATCTAGGTAGTCGTGCGACTACCTGAGATGTATTCATGCGACTACCCTAGTCGTAGTCGTGTGACTACGTGGTTGTAGTCGTGCGACTACATAGGTGTAGTCGTGCGACTACCTGCGGGTGTTCCATTTATGTACCCTCCTAGTCACCGGGGTAGTCGTCTTTTTTACCAGGGCCCCCCTTGGGGTCATGATCCCAAAAGTCGGGAGACATTGTGCCTCCCCCTTTTACGCCCCGAGGGTGGCTAGGGGGGCCTCGGGACCATAAAAATCGGATTCCTTGGGTCGATTACCTGGGAAATCATCTTTTTCCGGAGGGTCTACGTCAATTTGCGCCCAAAAATGATCTCTTCAAAACGGGGACATCGGCCTCCCCCATAATTTCCCTTTGGTCAAAAATTGACGTAGATTCTCCGGAAAAAAATGATTTCCCGGGTAATCGACCCCAAGGAATCCGATTTTTATGGCCCCGAGGCCCCCCTAGCCACCCTCGGGGCGTAAAAGGGGGAGGCACAATGTCTCCCGACTTTTGGGATCATGACCCCAAGGGGAGCACCTACCTCCCAGGGGGGGGGGGCATGGGGGGTTTCGGGACAGTGAAATTCGGATTCCTTGGGGTCAATTCCCTCTATAACCCCGCGGTCCCCCACTTCGTACTACCTAAACCAACCGAGAAAAAGACCTGTTACGGATGGTCTGGGACACCCTGTATAACGAAGTATTAAAACAATATTTATTGGAGGGGAAGGGTAGGGGGAGGAGAAAATATCGATAATTACAGCCTACAGCATGAATATAAGGCCCTAGCGGTGAAACAACCTCTGCCTCGCCCGTGCGGGATGGAGCGCCGCCGATATACCGCCCGCGCGTAACCGGTAACGCGCAGAAAAATCGCTATAACTCACGAACGAATCGTTTCCCCAAGGTCAAACAAAGTATAGCAGATGCAGAATTTCATGGAGAATCACCTCAACCGGTTTTCATTCACGTAGCAACGATCGCCTGGAGAGGGGAGACGAAAAACGAAAAAAAGTCGAACCTTCAAAATCGAAAAATTCGATTTATGACCGCGATAAATTACGCAACCTTGCAAACAGCATTAATATTCTTGCAGAGAATATTTTTTAACGTTTTTTAGCGCAAACCGCAACACTTACACTCAAACCGTTCGCGAGATATCGATTTTTAAAGTTTTAAAAAAATTGCAACTTTGCCCCCCTGCCCCGTCCCCCCTAATTATCCGAGGGGGCTGAAATTTTGCCAAAGCGTCGGGGACACTTAGTACAACATCTGAGCAAAGTTTGGGCCGAATCCAGGGGGGGGCCAAAATCGGCGTTTTTGGAACAACCTCTTTGAAATCGGTCTCAAGTCCTGCTGTCCTCCTAACGGCTCCGGCACGGCATGGCCAGCCCCAATGCCCAAGATCAGCGAACTCTTTGGACCCTGAGACAAACTAACAAGTGGGACTTTAGTTTCGGGGACTTCTGTTGGAGAGCGCTCGCAACAGCAGAATCAGGAGCGGAGTTCAATCGTCGACATCGGCAGAAGGGAGGGTATGGATTCGATCGACATGAATCGATCGAAAAATGAAAACGTGAATCGATCGACATGAATCGATCGACACCGATTCGATCGACAAATTGTTAAAAAACCAGTGTCGATTCGATCGACATGAATCGATCGAAAAATGAAAACGTGAACCGATCGACGTGAATCGATCGACACCGATTCGATCGACAAATTATTAAAAAACCGGTGTCGATTCGATCGACATGAATCGATCGAAAAATGAAAACGTGAATCGATCGACATGAATCGATCGACACCGATTCGATCGACAGTTAATTCAAAAACACCCGGATCGATTCGATCGACATGAATGGATCGAAAAATCAAAACGTGAATCGATCGACGTGAATCGATCGACACCGATTCGATCGACAAAATTCGATCGACTCACGGATTTGTCGATCGATTCACGGGTTTGTCGATCGATTCACGGGTTTGTCGATCGATTCACGGGTTTGTCGATCCATTCACGGGTTTGTCGATCGACTCACGGGTTTGTCGATCGACTCACGGGTTTGTCGATCGATTCACGGGTTTGTCGATTCATTCACGGGTTTGTCGATCCATTCACGGGCTTGTCGATCGATTCACGGGGTTTGTCGATCGATTCACGGCTTTTGTCGATCGACTCACGGGTTTGTCGATCCATTCACGGGTTTGTCGATCGACTCACGGGTTTGTAAATCCATGAGTCGGTCGACAAATCTTTTATTTACGTACAATTTGGCAATGCCGCATCGCATTTCGTATGTGTTGATGAAAGGTATTCTCCCTGATTGAAGGCGATATCTACGGCGGAGAACCATCCCACATTTTGACTGCAGTATCACCGAGCCCCCGAGCCCACATCCCACACGGAGAAAAAAAGTTCGGGATTTGCGCCGATCGGTTTGGTAGGCCCGACTTCGGCGTGAGGAACTGAATATTCGGGGGCGTATGCGGGCGCGTTCGGTACAACGTGCCGAACTCCGCCATCGGAACATTTCAAGTTCTCAGTCCCGAAGTTTTTCGTTTGGGCGACTGGACATTCGTATCAGGCGACCGAAGATTTTAGCAGACAGGGAACGACACTGGCGCTCTCTGTCTCTGAACGCAGGAATTTGATGACTCAGCAAACCAGTGCGCCGTTTCGTTCGTAACCAAATATCTTTGTTCGTAACCAACTACGCAGTGCGTGTGAGCCGAAGATTACGAGATGTCAGTTTACGAATTCCTCTTATCGTACACTTTAAACACACACGAAAGCATATTCTTATCCATTTCTAAATTTTTCAAGTGAAGTCCGTTCGCTGGAACGGCTTTATCTAGCTCGGCTGGAGTTCAGAAAGTGCGCGTCATTTGTTGTTTTCACTCAACTGTAGAATTCAAAGTGACAATTGTTTCTCAAGTGACTCATTAATCATTCAATTAACTTCGAATATCGACTTAGAAATCAGCTCATAGCTTCTCTCAGTGCCGGTGCCGGAACTCAATTGTTTACTCTCTTAACGACCTAACCTACAAAATCGTTTCGCTTATTCGCTTATAATCTAGGAAAGGATCTAAACCAAGTCACATCCAGATCAAATTGTAGAAGACAGGTTTGAAGTTTAATTACTTTACAAGACTTAGGTATGCCAGAGGTGAAGTTCATTGCCCATTTGTACATTTCAAAATATTTATACCCAACTTTGCATTTCTGACCAGAGACGGTCATCTCTACTCTCATCTCATGTACCAGTGTACCTTACTTTTGTCCCAAAATGACTCGGTTTTCTCTGTTTAGCTTAGTCCTAGTCACTCTAAAGTTAGTGGAAAAGTTATCACAAAGTTGAATTTGTGTTTCCAATTTGCTGAAAGGTGATTATTGATCTTGATTTATTTTATTTTAACTTATTCTTTCGTCTCCTGCGAAACATCAAAGCCTGCATCGTTCATTATTATAGTTTCCAGCTCTTTACTGTAATTAAATTGCGAAACTATAATTTGATCATTAGCAGAATATCCTTCGATGTACACTTTCAACCCATAGAACTCGTAGCGCAGACTATGCAGCTACAGTGATTGGCACGAATGAGAAGTTTGTAAGTAAATTTATGCACTAACTTAACATGGCCCCACTATCAGTTGCAGTGTTAATATTATGTCTAGATTTCATGGAAACGGTTACAGCTTCATGTTTGTCTCCCTGCATGCTTTGTTTTGGTTTGGCTATTATTTAGGAGTCAAGAGTAGAGAATTAGAAGTCTGCGGGAGAATTTATCCATTTATTTCCAACATTATCAGTACCTATAGCCAAGTTTTACATTTGTAGAGAATAATGGGATGTAGGAAGGCTTGAGTCCTCCTTTCCTCTGATTTTTCTCAATCGTAGATATGATTTTAAATTTATTATGTTTGTGTAAGGTAGTGTACATATTTTATTTATTGGTGATAACTAATGGTTCCTTATGCTGGGCACTTTCAATTTAATTATATATTTAGTAGACCTTTCGTACCTAATATTATCTATTTGCTATCTACCTAACTTATGTTCTTGTTTGTTCCATGCTAAGTGCAGTGATTGTTATCATTTAAAAAAATGCCTTGAAATAGAGCAAAAGATATTATCTGGTGTGAACTTTGGGAACTGATAACGGCATAATGTGCGTTTATAATTTGAGTAGGTATTCTATCCACGTTCCTTTCCTTGCATTCTGATCTGAGGTTTTTCTTTTTTAATTTTCATCATTTTTTCATGTTCCATAGAGAGAGTAAAATGAAGTAAAATAATAAAATAAAATAAAATAACGAAGAAATCCATGTAAATGAGATATATCCTGGTTGTCCACAGTTCAATTCGTAGATTAATGGAAGTTTTTCGCCGCAACACTCAAGCGTCCGGCATAGCTCAGTAGGTAGGGTCTTCGATTAGTGATAGGTAGGTTCTAGGTTCAATCCCCGATGTAGGCAAAAGTATCTATCCATCAATCCACTGTTCCGCCGTTGTAATGTCCTTCTATTTTTTTTTTTTTTCTTTAAATTTATTTGTGGGGGTTGGGTAAAAGGCCCCCTCCCCTGGCTAAGAGCAATAAAGGCCCCCCTGAATTTAATGCAACCTTGATAAGATCCACTAGACTTCGATTCATGCACCGAATTCTCGGTACTAGTAACCGAACTTTCGACACCGTTCACCGAACCTTCAAAACAGGGCACCTAACCTTTCATAAGGGACACCGAAGATTTCGTGGTAAAGACACTGAAGATTCGGTCCTGGACGCCGAACTGTTGATTCCGGAACGCTTCGGGCACGGACACCGAAGTGATTGGGGGGCCATAGCTCACGATGGGTTCGGTATTGAGAACCAAAGATTGGGTTTCACGACCGAAGGTTTTTTCTCCGTGCATTGCATGTTTTGTGGGAAGTATTCCCGCTAACTGAAGGCGAAATCACCAGCGGAGGACCTTCCCACATTGACTATGCCCCTCCCGCTTCCCATTTCATGATTCGTGGGAAGCATTCTCGCTAATTGAAGGCTAAATCACCAACGGGGAATCATTCCTCATTTAAACGACTCCCTGATCAACCCGCATATCCTAAATCATGTGCTATTAACTATCTACCGCGCGTACCTAAACTAACTGAAAAGTTGTTGTAAGTTTTGAACGAAAATTGATAGAACGACCCTGTTTTTTTCATTGTTTTGTCACCGAGGGAAATTTTTTGATGAGGGGTATAGGTCTATGGTTAATATTTGTTCATTTATTTACAGTATAAGAATTAGATTAAGATTTTGTTTAATATATTTTGTAAGATATGCTATGCTTTGTTGATTAATCAATGTTGATTGATGATTTTTGTTCGACTCCCCCTTGCCCCTCCCTTCCGTGGGTAAAACATGAAAAATTCAAATGGCAACCCTAATCATGCTCTTCCTCGTCACCCACAAAAGCGACCTCGGTTGTTTGATCCTGATCCTGCCTTTCCTATTCTTATGCCATAAATGTTTAATATTAGAAAGTCAATGATTCTTAATCGTCTATCTGTTAGCTACCTGTTAGCTACCGGAAGATGGCTCACCAACATGAAGCACAAATTCCAAAAATAGGTTCAGTATTTAGTGCCTAATTGCTCTTCAAGTCTCAGCTCATACCGTCAAAGGATTCAAAAACTGCAGCCTAAAAACGAAATGTAAAGGCAATTTCATGCCCAAAAACCGTTTTTTCACTTTTGCAGAGAACCATTGATGCTAACAATTGTGCTTTTCGGGCAGTTTTAGTGCTTCAATAGTTCTTTTGATATCAGAAGAGCTTTTTTAAATCCGTTGATCCGTTTTCTTGTCAGAGCCAAAAAAACCGAGTTTTGAGCTAAAATGGCATAAAACATTTTTTTTTAAAACATTGTCTGAAACAATTATGCTTTGCGTCTAATATTCAGTGCTTCAGTTGTTTTCTCGGTATCTGAAAGAATTTCTGAAATCCGTCGATTCGTTCCTTCGCCAGAGCCAAAATATCGGCACGCGAGCGCGCTGATCCGGTCTCTGTTTGAAGATCCCGCGCGAAAATTCCGGATCTTTACCAGCCGCTATCTGGAACTGCGGAAGATTTGAGTTCCGGCCGCGCATGAATTGGATTATTTCCTTCCCGGATTTCACCTATTAATTACAAGAAGTTAGATATAATTCTCCTTAACGTATTCGACTTTCTTTTTTTTTCGAGGGTGTTTTTTATTCTAGGTGCCTAGGAAGCTCCGATTTATATACAGGGTGGGCCAGAAGTTCTAGGACGGTCGGCTAACTTTTGAACGGCTGCGCGTAGAAAGATGTAATTTTGAAATTGTTTCTAAGGCCTCGTCTCCACGGGATGTTTCACGGGACTCGTCCCTGGGGAAAATCCCACTTACGAAGTTGGGAAAAATATTGAGTTAATCAATATTTTTCCCAGTACCAAGTGTGGCCCTTGTACCCCTAGGACCCACTGAGGGAGGTAGAAGAAGTGAAAACGAACTGTGCTATATTTTATTAATTACCTACTCCATTGTTAATGTTTTTTAAGTTAAAATAATGTGTCTAATTGTCAATTGAGTGCAGTTATTATTTTAATCCCGGTTAAATACTCGACTTTAACTAATTTATCTTCCCGCGCAAACTAGTCGCAGAACTGTATGAGCCCCGTCCCGTGGAGATGGTAAATGGGAAAAATCCGAGAAGTTTCATTCCTGCGATTCGAACTTGGGACAAATCCCGTGAAAACGTCCCGTGGAGACAAGGCCATAGTCATTGGGAGTCACTGATGTGTCAAAAACGATCTATTCATGCGCGGCCGGAATTCGAATCTTCCGCAGTCGCAGATAGCCGCAACTAAAGATCCGGAATTTTTACGCGGGAGCTTCAAACTGTGGCCGGATCAGCGCGCTCGGGATTCGGTATTCTGGCTCTGGCGAAGGAATGAATCGACGGACTTCAAAAATCTCTTCGGATATGGAAAGAGCAATTGAAGCACAAAATATTAGCCGTAAAGCACAGTTGTTTTCATCAAGAGTTCTCCGCAAAAGTAAAGAAAACTGTCTTTGGTCGTGAAGTTGGCTTACCGTAACTTTTTTTGACTGTAATAGGAGAACGGTTTCCCGGATTTGAAAAATCTCCTCGGATATTGAAATGCTTCAGAACCGACGGAAAAATATCAGTCACTCCTTATAATATCTAAAACAAATGTGCAAACCCTCAGCCTCCCCCGACGGATATGAATCAAATTATTTGCATTCTGAAATCCTTCTTTATGAATGCTGACTCGGACTCGCAAACCAAGGCGCGGTTGAATGAAAATACGGACCAAGAAAAAGAAAAGGATCTTACAAATATGCGTTTCAAATCTCATCAATTTTTGGCCTTGATCTCTTATAAACACAGCGTATTCCCAGACCGTATACGTGTAATACCACTGTTCAAATCTCTAAGGGCCCATTTTGCTAATACATTTAATTGACGGCAAACTCGAAATCCTTAGACAAGAATTTGAATAGATCCTTGAGGTCTTGGTCAAAAATTTCTCATTACCCTCCAGGCTCCAGACTCTTGAAAGAAAGATCCCATGAGTATAAACTGTACTTGACTCTCAGTATAAAGGGACTCTAATTATACCTAACTTAAAATCGAGAAATCCCAGTGTTGCCAATTTGCAAGGTCTAAGAAACCATAAATGCATTGACACCATTTAGGCAAGTTAAACTTAAGTTTTAATTATTCTCGCGACACCGACATTTTTTCATCTTTCATAATGCCCCCCCCCCCCCCACATTTTGTGATTTTCATAATTTTACCCGCTGAATCAAATTTGTTCACCTATTACTTTTCTCACATGTTTCCTACGTTGAATACATAACATAAAAAGACTGTAAGCTTTAAAAAAAATTAAGAGAGTCTGAATTTTATATTTTTACCTGGTACTAACGTAACAGCACACTAGGGCACTAGAACACTAGAGGTTGCAAAAATTTTCTTGTTTTTAGGACCCATTCCCGGATTACCTGCACTTTTCATGATGTTTCATGTTTTTCAATCCGTCCGGTCCGAGGAAGAAATGCTTGAAAAATTCTGGGAAAACACATTTAACGCAGCGAAAGAACTCTCGTGAAAATCGCGGAACTTCGAACAAGTGGAAAACTTTGGCACTTCTTGGACAAAATGTGCAAAATTTATGTTTTGGGTGCTTCATTTTTGAATGTGCATGATGGAAGGAAAACACATCCAGGAGAAAAATTCTAAGCAGAAAAAAAAAAAAAAAAAAAAAAAAAAAAAAAAAAATACACTTCTCTGGAATCGAGAATGTTAAATCGTTATTAAAATAAAAAATAAAAATTATTAAATTAAAAATCACATTTCTCCTACTACAGTAAAAAAACAGTTATAATAAGCTAACTTTACGCCCAAAAACCGTTTTTTCACTATTGCAGTGAACTATGGAGTTAAATAATTGTGCTTCGCGGGCAGCTTTAGTGCTTCAATAGTTCTTTCGATATCAGAGGAGCTTTTTTAAATCCGCACGGAGAAAAAAACTTCGTGAGTGGGACCCGAAGTTTAGGTCATATGGATCTCTGAAGTTTTCGGATTGAGCATCTGAACACCTTAGGTCCAGCTGCTGAGGTTCGGATCACATATCTGAAACTTCAGTTCTTACATCTGAAGTACTTCGGTTCTCACATCCAAACAACTTCGGTCTCACATCTGAAGTACTTCAGATGTAAGAACTGAAGTTTCAGACGTGTGATCCGAACCTCGACAGCTAGACCTAAAGTGTTCAGATGCTCAATTCGAAAACTTAAGAGATCCATATGACCTAAACTTCAGGTCCCACGCACGAAGTTTTTTTCTCCGTGCGTTGATCCGTTTTCTCGCCAGAGCCAAAAAACCGAGTTTTGAGCTAAAACGCCATAAAACAGCTTTTTTAAACATTAGTATACCTCATATTAGATGCTTAGAACTTTTAATTTACTAATCATATTTTATCTTTCAAGTAATTAATAGTAAGTATTGAAATTCTAAGTTAGTGAAGTATGCATTAATTTTCTCGTAAAATGCACTCTGCTAACTCTACATTATGATAAATATTCTGTTACTATGTTAACAAATTTTATTTTCACGCAATTTTTGGAACTTAGGAAACCTTGGAACTTCATAAAAAATTATGAAAATCACAAAATGGGGGGGGGGGCATTATGAAAGATGAAAAAAATGTCGGTGTCGCGAGAATAATTAAAACTTAAGTTTAACTTGCCTAAATGGTGTCTATGCATTTATGGTTTCTTGGACCTTGCAAATTGGCAACACTGGGATTTCTCGATTTTAAGTTAGGTATAATTAGAGTCCCTTTATACTGAGAGTCAAGTACAGTTTATACTCATGGGATCTTTCTTTCAAGAGTCTGGAGCCTGGAGGGTAATGAGAAATTTTTGACCAAGACCTCAAGGATCTATTCAAATTCTTGTCTAAGGATTTCGAGTTTGCCGTCAATTAAATGTATTAGCAAAATGGGCCCTTAGAGATTTGAATAGTGGTATTACACGTATACGGTTTGGGAATACGCTGTGTTTATAAGAGATCAAGGCCAAAAATTGATGAGATTTGAAACGCATATTTGGACAGCTTTATGCAATAAGGAACTAGGGTCAAATTTTCGATTTTTTCTTTATGATGAATTCCGTATCAGGAGGGTATGTACTTACCATTGACAAAAAGAAAATCCTCAAAAACGATTTTTATCCCGCTTCAGCGACCCCGCAAAAATTTGCCGTCGCAAGATCACGCGAGGTTCATTTTGCAATTGGGACCTATACTATGGTTCCCTATTGCGTAATGAGAAACTCGGATTTCCCATTTTGCAATTCGGAACTATAGACAGGGCGGCAAAATGCTATCTCGGCACTCTCGGCTCCTATTCGATCGATCTTGCTGATTTTTGGTGTCAGGGGGTATTTTTCGACGGGAAACTCGAATTTCTGGTCAAATTTTGAAAATTCGAAAATCCAAGATGGCGGATGTGGCCTAAAATGTGAATAAAGTGTGAAAAAGCGTGAATCGATCGACACTGACTCGATCGACAAATTATTGAAAAACCGGTGTCATGAATCCGACATGACCGACATAAATCGATCGAAAAGTTGGAACGTGAACCGATTGACGTGATTTGATCGGCACTGATTTGATTGACGATCGTGAATCGATCAAAAACCTGCGAATCGATTGACAACCCCTTGATTCGTTCGAAAAATCCGTGAATTGATCGATAAATCCTTGAATAGGTCAACAGACCCGTGAATCGTGAAATTTTGAAAATTCGAAAATCCAAGATTAGGGATGTGGCCTAAAATGCTATCTCGGCTCCTATTCGATCGATCTTGTTGATTTTTGGTGCCCGGGGGTATTTTTCGACGGGAAACTCGAATTTCTGGTCAAATTTTGAAAATTCGAAAATCCAAGATGGCGGATGTGGCCTAAAATACTATCTCGGACTGCTCGATCCATCGTGGTGAATCTTGGTTGTATAAGGGGTATTTTTGGACGGGAAACTCGAATTCCTAGCCGAGTCTCGAAAAATTGAAATTTTTTCGAAAAGAATTTCGATTTTTTTCGAATTTTTTTTTTTTTGAAATTTTTTCGTGATTTTTTTCGTATTTTTTTTTTTGAAATTTTTTGAAATTTTTTTGACGTTGAACTTGTTCAGTAATTTTTGATTTTTGCGTTTTTTGCAGTATTTACTACGCATAAGCCACAATCATTTTCTCCGATATTTTTCGCATTTCAATCCACGAAAAACAAGTTTGAGGCTGCGTCTTCTGAGCTCCCCTCTAAACACGTGTCTCCGAGGAATGAAAGATCCCCCAGGGGATACTTACTCAAGGAAGGTCATTTTCGGCCACATCCACCATCTTGAATTATCGAATTTTTAAAATTTGATCAGAAATTCGAGTGTATGTATGTATGTGCCGCTTTTATAGCGCTCCTTGGCGCTCTGCGACCCCTAGCTGCCGAAGTCCCCTATGCTCCCAAAGCCCTTCAGGGAGTTGGCAAACCCTCATTTCTGCTAAAACCCCCTGTCGCCACCCTTTCACTGGGCGTCTCCTTCGTCTCCTCCCAGGAGGAATCCAATCAAGCAACTTCTTTGGCAGCCTTACGTCCGTCATTCTATTGACATGACCATACCAGACAAGCTGTCTGATTATGACGTCGAATATGATGTCATTTTCGACTCCGATGATCTGACGCACTCTTTCATTGCGGACCCGATCTCTCCTAGAAATTCCTGCAGACCTCCTCCAGAAATCCATCTCCGTTGCTCTTAGCATCCCCTGTGTCCGCTCCTTCAGCTGCCAAACTTCACATCCATGTGTAAGAATACTCTTGACTACAACGTTGTAAATTCTCCTCTTGTTCTCCTTGGAAATCCGCGGATCCCGGAGGGTTCCATTTAACATCGCTGTAGCCTTCCTTGCCCGGGTGTTCTTTCCTTAGTCACCTGATCAGTTCTTCCATCCTGGGTCAACCGCACCCCCAAGTACTTATAGTGCTCGCAGCCTTTGATCTGCTGCCCATCTTCCAACTCAATGCTTTGCTGATCGTCTCCCAAGGCCAGTTTCTCGGATTTAGAAATACTGACTTCCAAACCCCACTTCCGATACTCCTCTACCAACTTGCGCATCATGTACTCGGCGTCATCTTGATCTTGTGCAATCACCACTTGGACTTCAGCAAAGCACAGAGTGAACAGAGTTTCAACCTCACTTAAGGGGACACCATCCCTCCACATTTTTTCTTCCTCTCTTTCAACACATACCTACTCAAGATATAATATTTTAAATAATGTTGGCGACAAACAAGATCCCTGTTTTAGACCCTTCGTTACATAAAAACCCCCGACACTTCTCCATGACACTTAATTTTCGTAAGACTTCCTTTTTAAAATCGCTTGACAGCGTCAATCAACCCCCCGTTAAAATTTGATTTTTCCAAGGCCTCCCAGAGTTTCACCAAAGGCACACTGTCATACACCTTCTGGAGATTCACAAAAATTAAATGCAGTTCCTGAGCTACGGCCATTTTCTTCTCAACGACCTGGACAATAACAAAGAGGTGATCATCGTAGAACTGCCGGCTCTAAAACCAGCCTACTCTAAAACTAGCCTGCTCCTCTGCTTCGTGATCTTGCCATTCTTCCTCGATCTTCGCTTTTAGTACCTCCCCGTACACTTTGCTTATTGTCCCGGTCACTGAGAGCCCCCGGTAGTTGTTACATTCGTCCTTCCTTCCCTTCTTTTTGTAGATGACCTTGATCCAGGACTCCTTCCACTACCCTGGCACCTCGTCACCCCTAATACATTGCTGCATCAGTTTTCTGAGGCACTTGAAGAGCTTAGAAGTCCCGCTCTTAACCAACTCAGCAGAAATTCGAGTGTCCCGTCGAAAAATACCCCCGGGCACCAAAAATCAGCAAAATCGATCGAATAGGAGCCGAGATAGAATTTTAGGCCACATCCGCCATCTTGGATTTTCGAATTTTCAAAATTTGACCAGAAATTCGAGTTACCCGTCGAAAAATACCCCCGGGCCACAAAAATCAGCAAGATCGATCGAATAGAAGCCGAGATAGCATTTTAGGCCACATCCGCCATCTTGGATTTTCGAATTTTCAAAATTTGACCAGAAATTCGAGTTTCCCGTCGAAAAATACCTCCGGGCATCAAAAATCAGCAACATCGATCGAATAGGAGCCGAGATAGCATTTTAGGCCACATCCCTATAATCTTGGATTTTCGAATTTTCAAAATTTCACGATTCACGGGTCTGTTGACCTATTCAAGGATTTATCGATCAATTCACGGATTTTTCGAACAAATCAAGGGGTTGTCAATCGATTCGCAGGTTTTTGATCGATTCACGGTCGTCAATCGAATCAGTGCCGATCAAATCACGTCAATCGGTTCACGTTCCAACTTTTCGATCGATTCATGTCGGTCATGTCGGATTCATGACACCGGTTTTTCAATAATTTGTCGATCGAGTCAGTGTCGATCGATTCACACTTTCATTTTTCGATCGAGTCAGTGTCGATCGATTCACACTTTCATTTTTCGATCGATTCATGTCAATCGAATCTATAAACCCTCCCGTCCAAATTGCATGTTAATATTTGCCACCATTCTCGAAATATTAGCAAGTCGGTAGGTCTAGGTATCCATTGGTACACCCTGTTTTTGGTAGAATACCTTTCCGCAGGGACAATGCACCTCCTCCCTTCCTGGTATGATGGGAGGAAGGGGTGTTTTCTCTGTCGGAGTTAACCCTCCAGTGTGTAATAGTGACACCAGGGTCGTCTCCCCTATGTAAACAGTGCTAAAACAATCTATAGTTCCTAATTGCAAAATGAGCTTCCCCGGATTCTTCATTTTGCAATTAGGAACTATAGCCTTTTTTTGTAATTTTTGGCAACAGTGTGATGTTTTCGAAGAATCTGTCAACACAGGGTGTTAAAGGAACTCCATAGCTATAAAATGAACCATCAAACCGCAACATTGATCGTTTTGAAGAAAAACGCCAATGGCTTTTGCAAAAGTTGCTCTCCTGAAAACCTGCCGTACTGCCTATAGTTCCGAATTGCAAAATGCTATCCATTAGGACTGCATTTTGCAATTTGGAACTATAAATTCTGGCTCATCTGTAAAAACACTTATGTGCATAGGAAAATTAATGGCACATACGTTGTTCTTTTAACCGGGCCAGAATTTATAGTTCCAAATTGCAAAATGCAGTCCAATGATCCCTTTCTTTTCCTTGGTCTGTATTTTCATTCGACCGCGCCTTGGTTTGCGAGTCCGAGTCAACATTCATAAAGAAGGATTTCAGAATGCAAATAATTTGATTCATATCCGTCGGGGGAGGCTGAGGGTTTGCACATTTGTTTTAGATATTATAAGGAGTGACTGATATTTTTCCGTCGGTTCTGAAGCATTTCAATATCCGAGGAGATTTTTCAAATCCGGGAAACCGTTCTCCTTTTACAGTCAAAAAAAGTTACGGTAAGCCAACTTCACGACCAAAGACAGTTTTCTTTACTTTTGCGGAGAACTCTTGATGAAAACAACTGTGCTTTACGGCTAATATTTTGTGCTTCAATTGCTCTTTCCATATCCGAAGAGATTTTTGAAGTCCGTCGATTCATTCCTTCGCCAGAGCCAGAATACCGAATCCCGAGCGCGCTGATCCGGCCACAGTTTGAAGCTCCCGCGTAAAAATTCCGGATCTTTAGTTGCGGCTATCTGCGACTGCGGAAGATTCGAATTCCGGCCGCGCATGAATAGATCGTTTTCGACACATCAAATAGGTGAGATTGTATCGATATAGATTGGTTCAACATGTAAACGTAGCCTCAAGTCAATCGAGTAATCTGAGAAGACGGGGTTTTTCTGATGGATAAAATTCTTATGAGTACTAAATGGCATCGCAAGGTGAGATAGTTAGGAATTTTCTCATTTTCAGTTTTTCCGACTGAAATCCTGAAAGTTTTGTTTGAGGTTATGTTCTATTGTTTTGAACCAAACGATACATCGACCAACCACTATCGAACACGATCTATTGGATTTTCTTCCCGGATCTCACATATTAATTACATGAAGTTTGAAATAATTCTCCCTAACAAAATCGACTTTTTTTCAAGGGGGTATTTTATTTTAGGTGCCTCCTATGCTCTCGATTTATATACAGAGTAGGCCGGAAGTTTCAGGACGGTCGGCTAGTAGTATAATACGCAGGGGGCTATGTCCCCTGGCCGCTACGCGGCTCAACTCCTAGAGGGCGCTTCGCGCTCTCGAAGGCCCGCGTCGACAAAAGAGCGACTCAAAAAACTGAAAGGATTTTCATCCATGACTCTCATTTATCCGATTTCTCCCTGGCCGGGAGCGATTGAACCAACAAGAATCGAATGAAAAAATCGGCAATTATGTCAAACTCCACGCCAATTGACTGAAACGAAACGGGACGGAGAGTTTCGTCGATTTTGGATAGTATGTAGCAAAGGAGCATACGGAGGGTATTCACTTACCCTAATAACAGTCCAAGATTCAAAATTTCCCGCTTACTTTAATTTTGCCCCCCTTTCTAAGCTTTCTGGTCTCCTCTAATATAAAAAAAAAAAAACCTGGGCCCTATT
The DNA here is from genome assembly GCF_918797505.1 of Bemisia tabaci. Classification (NCBI taxonomy): domain Eukaryota; kingdom Metazoa; phylum Arthropoda; class Insecta; order Hemiptera; family Aleyrodidae; genus Bemisia; species Bemisia tabaci. The sequence goes on from NC_092798.1 coordinate 4,392,064, forward strand.
TTCAAATTCTGATTACAGCGGGCTTATGTGGGGACTATTAGCTGTTGATAACCGCAAAAATCATAAATCGTCCCAGTAGAACGCCCAAACGAACTAAGACAAAAAATAAAAAATTATATTGTTTAAATGGGAGAATTCGCAACTTTATCACGTAATATAAAAAACCTGGGTCGTATTTTTAAAATTTGAATAAAGCGGGCTCATCTAGAGACAATTTCCTATCGATTGCCGCAAAAGTTATGAAAATCGGCCCGGTAGAGCGTTGGAACTAAGCGTTACCAGATACGCAAATGTAGGAGGCCTCGGAGCTTATAGTATAGATAGTAATATCTAGTATAATAGTTTAATAGTGTAATAGGACCGACGGTATGTACATTTCGGTACAAAACTCTTAGTATACATTCTGAGGGTGTTCCAGTACCTGGGTCCGTTTTTTCGAAAATATTTCCTCAGGCCCCCCCACTTTTGAACCCCCCCCTCTCCGTAGCTCCCTTATCGTGAGGGTACAAAACTTTTTTGAACGGTACATTTCGGTACAAAACTAGTACATAACTTCGCCGATAAAAAACAGTAGAATTTGAGAAGGCGGGGGAGGCTCAATTTCTCCAACCCCCCCCCCTCCTGCTTTTTAAGTTTACGTACTCTACATGATGGGTACAAAACTTTTTCTTTGTGGTGCATTTGGGAACAAAACTAGTACAAAACTTTGACAATCTTGAATTTTAATTTTCGAAAGGTGGGGGGTCTGGAGAAATGGACCCCGTCAAGAAAGCAGATTTTCACATCGGTATACCTAAAGCGCCTTCAAATAGAGACGACGCAGCCGATCATTGCTAAGATATTAACATTGGGATACTCCTATTAGCAAGTATCGATACTATTCGCAGCCTCGTCAAAAAAGCAGATTTTCCGCATCGGAACGTAAAACCCCTTCAAACAGAAACGACGCAGCAGATCATTCGCAGCTCAGGAGGGGGTCCACAGAGTTGTCAAATTAGATTAGGATGTCAAAAATAGGGATTTTCTATCCGGTGTCGATCGATTCACGGGGTTGTCGATCCATTCACGGGTTTGTCGATCCATTCACGGGCTTGTCGATCGATTCACGGGGTTTGTCGATGGATTCACGGCTTTTGTCGATCGACTCACGGATTTGTCGATCGATTCACGGGTTTGTCGATCGATTCACGGGTTTGTCGATCGATTCACGGGTTTGTCGATCCATTCACGGGTTTGTCGATCGACTCACGGGTTTGTCGATCGATTCACGGGTTTGTCGATCCATTCACGGGTTTGTCGATCCATTCACGGGCTTGTCGATCGATTCACGGGGTTTGTCGATCGATTCACGGGGTTTGTCGATCCATTCACGGTTGTCGATCGAATCGGTGTCGATCGATTCACGTCGATCGATTCACGTTTTGATTTTTCGATCCATTCATGTCGATCGAATCGATCCGGGTGTTTTTGAATTAACTGTCGATCGAATCGGTGTCGATCGATTCATGTCGATCGATTCACGTTTTCATTTTTCGATCGATTCATGTCGATCGAATCGACACCGGTTTTTTAATAATTTGTCGATCGAATCGGTGTCGATCGATTCACGTCGATCGATTCACGTTTTCATTTTTCGATCGATTCATGTCGATCGAATCGACACCGGTTTTTTAACAATTTGTCGATCGAATCGGTGTCGATCGATTCATGTCGATCGATTCACGTTTTCATTTTTCGATCGATTCATGTCGATCGAATCCATACCCTCCGGCAGAAGTCGAATTCGAAAAAAGGGCAGTCGTCGACTCGAAGCGAACGGGTCGAATGGTTCCGCGAACTGCCGCGAATGTCATGAACATTCGCCGGGGCGAGTTCGGACGAGTTTGTTATTGTTTCTCATTAAACTAACCCCTTTTGACTTTGAGGACATTAGTAATAGTAATAGTACATCTACCTATATAATAGTCAAGAATGTCTAATATTTTTCACTGAATAAATTTTCGCATGTCGTCGGATAAATTATTTTTTTGGCAGTGTGTCTGTTTAGTATGTAGTAATTTCTTGCCTAGCCACTGCTGTTCATTGTCGGAACGGTGGGAAGTTAATCGAAGCTGTTCAATCCGGAAGTGTTTTTGAGTCAGTTTAAATTAATTAATTAATTTCTTTTTCAGTCTGAGCCCTAATTGAGTGGACATTCTACGACTTTCGCGTAGGTAGGTGGAAAAATCCACTTTTTGAGGAAAAAGTAGTCTTTCAGCAGTTCATAGATTATCTCCACTCGCTACCACGCCAAAGGAGCATATCATTGCGTCTGATCATTGAAGGTTTCTTGAGAACCAAGTTGATAAAAATGCAGATGAAACTGTAGCTTTTCTTGTTCTTGAAAAACTTAAATGGCAGATTTTCTTTTCAGCGAGGGAAACGTCTCTGCTCCATGGTCATAGTCTCCATGACTGAAGATTTCTTCGATGGTAAAGTTCCTTATCACCTTTAATACGCTTTAATATCACAGGTCTTTACATCTACCTCATTGTAAGTTGCTTTCAAGCCTCTACTTTGACAACTTTATTCTTGACGTGGAAGCCAACGTTTTGTTACCCACAGGAGTTACTTGGAAATAAATACATTCATGTAGGATACCTAGAATTTACTACCGACACAGTTTCCTTTGCTTCAATCTGCTTTTGCGCAGTTCCTCATACTGTAACGTGACAAGACTGAGTCATAGAAGGGTGCCTCGGCTCCCTACTAAAGAGAGACAGGGTGCTGAAAACACGAACACAAAAAGATAAGAGGATGAAACACTAAGTATACTTGACTGCAAAAGTGAAAGAGCCGGCTGAGGCCCAGCCTCAAAGAAGTACAACTGGAACTTCTCACACTAGTCCTAATCGGAACATTTTAATTCAAACATGGAAAAAGTTATGACATAGGTACCTATCGAGCATTCTTTTTGCACATCGCGGTAGGACATGATACTTTCAAAGACGAGAAAAATCAAGTTTATTTTCCATGAAATTAAAAAAAAAATTAGGCATTTTCACCGCGACTTGTTTCTGAAAACACAGAAATGAGACATTGATTTTTACACGCAACTTCATAAGAGTTTTTCACTTTCATTGAAGAAATTTGAAGTTCATTTTATAAATCCTTCCATTTTAAGGGGATGCATAATGAAGGTGACATCACTTAACCACAATCCTATCTGCAGTTGCATCATTTCAGATGTTCTTAAATTTTTTACTATTTTGAAGCATAACGGATCAGTACATGAAGAAAAATTGCATGTAATGCACCGATTCTGAGATGCTATCAATCCATATTCCTTGCACAATGGAAATTTTTCTAGGTTCACCATTGATGTGTATGTCTAATCACATTAAAAGATAAAAATAAATAAAAAAAGCCACTTAGCGCCCCAGCTGGGTCTTATTAGAAAAGATATTAAAAAAACTTAAATTCCCTCCAAGTATCAGAATGGAAAAATCCTGAAGACCTCTCTCTTCAAATCATGGTGCAAAATTAAGAGGAGAACGTTTCTCCAAAGTTCATTTTCAATTAAGTCTATTATTGGACATAGCCTTTCTCTTATGAAGAAAAGGAAGACATTAATACGCTAGGCTTTTATTGCTCATCAGTCGAGGACAAATTAAAAATCGAGACCTGTTTACTTAGGTATCTACTTTAAGGGTCAGAAACGAAGCATAAATTTAGTTTAATTTACAACCATTGATGGAATTTCCTGATCCATTATGGCTCTCGTTCTGCTAAGAGAGCTACTTAAACTTAGAGGTCTTTAGTGTCGTCCACGGCAAAGACAAGCAGCCTATACATAATGCTCCATTTGCAACAAACGATAAAATGAATAGTAAAATAAAATATAATGCACAATGGTGAACTAGGTTCGATTGGTTCGGTGCGTTCGGGCATCGACGTATGACCGTTCGCGAATCGACCTCTGACCGTTCGCCACGAATCGACCATTGCCGATGTCGACCTTTGCTACTCGTTCCAGAATAGACGCTATTAGTGCAACGTCACAGAAAAGCGATATATATCGATTTTTTCGCACTGGTAGCATTGAAAGAGGTTATGCCAATGTTATTGTTTGGATCCAATTCGATATAATGGAGAATCCCTATGATGACGTCGCCACTAATAGCGTCTATCAGAACCATAGAGTACATAGAGTCGTAATGTAATTGGGAGAGCTGGCGCCACTTTTAAGCATTTTCCATGTCCCGAATTCCGAGACTCCTGTGTGACGCCGGGTCACTTTTTCGATACATAATCGATTGTTTGCGATACACAGGTACCCGGTCATCCGATGACAACAACAACAACAACAACGGAGATAGGAATTACCATGTATTCCACACCGCCATTTTGGATCGAAAATGTATCGAAAAAGCGACCCGAACTCGGCGCACACCGGGCTCGGAATTCGTCGAGCAGAACATGGCGCCAGCTCTCCCATTTACATTACGACTCCATGTACTCTATGATCAGAACCGAGGACACTACACTTGTGAGGAGTCCTAAAGCGAAGCTCCTGCACATCGTAGGGGGTCTTTGCCTGCAAAAACGCTCAATCAAACGGTACCCCCCTTACATTTATTACATTATTTGTTATACGAGACCGACGAGACCTGAAAATTGACTTCATTTAACCGGTAAGTTTCCGAAATTTATCTTTAAACGTTGACCAGATTAATATCCAAGCCCTTTTTGATTTGCATTCTGTATGGGTTTTTAAACTTCTGACGTATTTTCCTCAGCTCATGACTGACATCTGCAGGTCCACCTCCGCCACAGATCTTAGCAACTTTGAAATGCTCAACTTTGTTCGATCGATTCATATTGACTTGTCCTGAGTATAAAATGGTGTAAAATTTGGGTACCATGTTTTCCCCTTTCTATAGCAGATTTTTTAAAAGCTGCCCCCTATTGAATGCGAATAGTTGCTGGAACTTCGTTTTGCGCCTTTCTCTTGTGTTTTATGTCCGAGAAGCAGATGATATTTGATATGGTTCTCTTTAGAAATTGATCTATTGATTGGTCGGATGAAGCAGACGTTTTTGGAGTAAGATGAGTACCTAATTATTCTTAGTCCTCTTTGACACGAATATGGCAAGGTATGGTTCAGCACTGTAAAGTTAGGTTAGGTTTAGACCGATCCGATTCTCAAATCTCTTTCCATTTCAGCTTCTCACTTATTTCAACAGCTATACACTATTGCTGCAATAAATTTCTCTTATTCTGGCTTATTTACTCAATTTCAGACTAATGCTAGCATATGTGTATCGGTTCAGGTTCAGCCATTGTTCTTGTCAATAATTAATTGTTGATGGAGAATCGTAAACCTAAACAAGTGCTGCCGTACTACGAATGCTCTCAGCGAACAAAATACAGACGGATACAAAATGGATTGAAAGTTGCCATCAGAAGTGACAGAGGACTGCCTGAAGTGGAGGTATGCAGCCATTCTGACTACGACTTGGTTGTTGGAAATGTTGATGATGTTGAAATTGTTGTTGATAGAACTGAGAATGCCATTGATAATTTTGGAATTTTCGCTGATAGCACTGAGGATATTTTTGAAGATGCTGTAAGTGTAGCTGGTAGTGATGTCGATAATGTTGGAAATGACGTTGGTTATGTTATGGAGAATATTGTTGATAATGTGGCTAATGATGATGATGGTAATAACGATGATTTTCATGATGCCCTTAGCTATGTTAGTGATGAAAGTGGAGACCAAGGTGTCAATCTTTTAGATTTTGATACTTCGGACGGTGAGAATAATACTTCGGATGAAGATGAAGGAATTCTTGAAGAAGGAAATTTTGATCTTAATCGAAGTCAGCTCTGGAAGGATCTAGTAATTTGGTCAATTTTCCATAGAATTGGGCATAATGCTCTTTGTGCATTGTTGAAAATATTAAAACTCTGTAATCCAGATGAAGCTAAATCCCTGCCTTTAGACGCCAGGACTCTGAAACGTACTCCTCAAGATGTAAAGGTTGATAATTTAGAAAGTGGAGGACAGTACTTTCATTTTGGCCTGTTAGAAGAACTGTTAAAAGCACTTACTTTACGCGCAGGTAAATTTACAAAAATTGAAGTCTTGTTCGGAGTAGATGGTGTACCCTTATTTAAAAGTGTACGAATGGAATTTTGGCCCATATTATGTAAAATTTTGTCAGTACCAGGCCTAGAACATCATGTCTTCCCTGTTGGCCTCTACTGTGGTGCAGAAAAACCCAAGGCGGATAAAGAATGGTGGTCGCATTTCGATTTTGGCTGCCATCTTGAAGCGATGTGACGTCAGGAGGGTACTGGTTTTGCCGTGCAATCCAAGGTTGAGCCGACCCCCCCGGCCTCCGCCGGCCCATGTACCCGATACAGTGTGACGTCCAGAGGGTACGAAATGCGACCACCATTCTTAATCCGCCTTGGAAAAACCAAAGAATTTAGAAGAGTATCTCGGCAAGTTCATCACTGATGTAACCAACCTAACTAAAAATGGCGTAAATTACCTTGGTAGAAATTATGAATTTATTGTGAAAGGGTTTAGTTGTGATTGTCAGGCCAAGGGTATGATTTTGTGCACAAAAGCTAGTAACGGTAAGGGCTCTTGCACTAAATGCAAGCAAACAGGTGTGTGGTCATATATTTGCAAAAGAGTATATTTCGCAGGAGTCAATAGTGCTCCCCGAACCAATAATGGTTTTCTTTCCCAGGAAGATGTTGGTTTCCATCATGGGATCTCTCCTCTCACCCAAATTCCTAATTTTAATTTTGAAGCGTGGTTTCCTCTTGACTATCTCCATCTGTTATGTGTTGGAGTGACTCGGACATTGCTTCGTCTATGGGTCACACCATCAAAAAATAGGTGTCATCTTCATGCTGATAAAGTTTCCCAAGCTTCAGGGAGAATGTTCTTGTTTCAAAAATTTGTGCCATCTGATTTTGCCAAAGATTTAAGAGCTTTAGAAGAATATAAACGGTGGAAAGGAACAGAACTCAGATTATTTATCTGTTATCTTGCTCCATATGTGATGGGCGGCATCTTGAATGAAGCTAGAGAGGCTAATCTTCTTCTATTGTACGTTGCTGTTCGTTTTTTACTTAATCCTATTACGTGCCAAGAGTACAAGGAAACAGCAACCCATCTTCTTGTTGACTTTGTGGAAAGCTGCAAGACAGCATATCATGCTAACATTCTAACTCATAATTTTCATAATATGATTCACCTTCCTGACAATTTAAATTACTTTGAAAACTTAGAGCAGTGTAGCGCGTTTGATTTCGAGTCTTTCCTGAACATTTTAAAGAAGTGTGTGGCAAAAGGTGGTTCTGCTCTCCAACAGGCAATCAAACGTTGGAAAGAGAGAACCAGTGTTAATGCCAATGCCCCCAAGAAACCTATTAAAAAACCATTTTGCAATGTTGGTCACCGTGGTGGTCCTTTATTGGAGTCTTGTTGCAACCCACAGTACCGAAATGTTAATTTCCCCTCTTTCAAGCTATCATTGTCAGCTCGAGATTGATGTTTCACATCTAATGATCAAAGCATAGTAATCGCCCGCAATATTTGTCTTCATAGGCCTTCCAATGAGATGGTTATTGTTGGGCAAAAGCTTTTATCAAAAGAAAATGCCTTTACTTTTCCTTGTGAAAGCTCCAAGCTTGACATTTATTATGCCTCCCAACTTTCGGATCTTGTTCTCGTCCCATTTAATGAGGTTCTGTACAAAAATATGATACTTCCATGCCGAGAAGGTTACATTGTTCAACCCATTTTGCACACTCTACCGCAAACAGTTTAGTTGATGCCCTAGTTTGGCAACAATGTGGCAATCGAGAACTGATTTTTTTTTATAAGATTTTAATACTTCTTGAAACTTTTAAGAGATTTTAGTCTCTGTGTAACTAACGCCTCGTCAATATTTATAATCATGTCCTCCTAATTAATTCTCTGAATTTTTTTTTTTTTGATAAAGCAAAATATTGAAAAAACAGAATAGTTGAGTACTCTCAGATCAACGATTGGAATGACTGTTAACAAGGAAGTATTGCGTTGAGTTAGGTTTCTTTTCTTTTTTATTATTCTCTTTTAAGCAGTCCTTCAGCTCATCGATGTGTGTTTCCATTTCATGTAATACCTGCTCATAACTACCTCCATTTTTGCCTTTAACTTAATTAAGAAATTTTAACAGAAATACGGAAAACTCATTTTCGAATTCTTATTTCTTTGTCATAGGTTATGGATTAACGATACAGATAATGTGGTGTGTAGCTATTTTTTGCGATGATGGTGATATCAGGATCGTATGTCAAAAATGGCTTGTCGAATCTACAGAAGGCAATGTCCGATGTTGGTATCCAACTGCTATTGATGGCAACAAATTGAACCGTCTGTTGGCGGAAAACACAGGTCCTGATCAAGAGAACTGGGGAATGGTAGCAATTGAAATCCTAAAGGACAAAATAGGTGAGACAGGCTTTTTGCAAATATGTAGATTTTTTTTTTTTTTTTGGTTATCCATTTGCCAGTTTGAGTAGTTACTCCTAGCATGTGGAGGAACCAAAAAGTGATACCTAAATTCAATTGAGGAAAGTTTAACTTAAGATCTAAAGTTTTCTATGTTACACGATTCTGTAACAGGTCATTCAGAAATTAAGATTCTTCGCAATGAAAGTGTGTCAGACAGCAGTTTATCTATGCTGAGATGTGTTGAGAATCGCTACTTACAGATTAACTGCACCAGTTCAGAATGCACTGAAAACATGATTTTGAAGAGCATGCCTGCATAGTGCCTATTGCAGGAAGGCAATTTTAAAAAGCTCAGCGTCTTATTCCTAATTTTCTCTGAGCATTACTTGTCATGATCTTAAAAATCTGGTTTCAGTATGTACTAATACTTAGATTTTATACTCCTTTCAGTCTTTTAATTAATTTTTTGCAGAGCTGAAAGTGAAATGTGCACAGTTTCTGTGTGTATTTTCAACATTTTGACCCACGATCCTTAGAATGATACCTTTTTAAAGCTTATCTCATGTGTGCAGTTGGAAATAGATCAGCCGGTAGATTTTAACAGTTTAATTAAAGGTGTATTAGTGAGTTTGAAGATGAAATAGCCACCAATTTTTACACCTAGTAAAGGAACAAAGTCTTTAGTGTTTACTCATCTTCTCAATTTCATTTGATTTACTTAAAATGTAATCAAATTTAAATCATTTCAGGAACCCTCATCGATGCTCGAAAAATAGCTAAAAAAGCTGAGGATGAAGAAACAAGCTTATCCCTCACTGAACCGGAAAACATGGGTCGGGGGCGAAGAAAAAAGAAGAGCAGCCAAAGGGTCTTGTCTCTTTCTTCTAGTGATGAAGAAAACCCTTCCGCACTATCAACAGTTTCGAAGAGGTCTCGACGACAAGAGGAGCCACCTCGATCACTCCTAAGGATACAATCCCTTAAGTGGCCTACCAGTTGTATTGATAAAGCTGGTAGAATACCATTTTCAGATCTAAATCAAATTAGTAGACCGCAAGGTGTTGCATCTTCAACTCAGAAACCACCCCCCTCCTCTAGTAATGCTCCCAAGACTACCCACAAGACTGGTACACCCCAGCCTCCGAGCCATTTTCAAAATTCCAATCAAGTGAAGGGCTTCGCTGCCTCAACTCAGAAGCCACCCCCCTCCTCTAGTAATGCTCCCAAGACTACCCACAAGACTGGTACACCCCAGCCTCCGAGGCATTTTCAAAATTCCAATCAAGTGAAGGGTTTTGCTGCCTCAACTCAGAAGCCAACCCCCCTCCTCCAGTTATGCTGCCAGAACTACTGATAAGACCGGTACATCCCAGCCTCCAAGCCAATTTCAAAATTCCTATAAAGTACAGGGTTTTGCTGCTTCAACTCAGAAGCCAACCCCCTCATCCAGTCATGCTGCCACGACCACTGATAAGACTGGTCCTGTACCGATCACCAGTCAAAGGAAAAATTATCCAAAAGTGCAGATTCCTAATTCTAAAAAATCAACCCATTCAAGTGCTGCACATTATGCACCGCCTCCAAGCACTAATTTTGATCCACGGGTTCAGGTTGACAGAACCTCTGCCGGTGTAATTATTCAAAAACTCGCAAATTTCCAAGGTGAGTTTCATTTTATTGATGGTTTTACTGTATGATTCATAACTTAAGTGTTGCGGCCTAATCCCCCAGAGGCGTTTGGCGCATCTTATGTGCAGGTTTTCAATAGCATCAAAGATTGCGGGGCGTAATATATTTTTATTTTTTCGGGTAGCAGGCCTAAAATCACAATTAGAGAACAATGCTCTTAGCTCTGAAGGAATGTTGATCAGTTCTGGTGGTTTTATTTTGCCACCATGGCAACAACTTTTCGTTACAACTTCATCCTCACAGCATAAAACAAGGAAAAAGTTTTAAAAATACAAAATAAATAAATAATAGGAAGGGAATAGAAGTGAAGAGGTAAGAGTGGGAGCGCAAGGTAAAAATAAATAAGAATAAAAATGTGAAATTAAGAAACTTGAAAGTTTCCGTACCTTTGTTCACATATATTAACTTTGTGGCCCTCCTTTACTGTTCCTTTTACGAAATCAATTTAATCATCTTATGTCCTCAATTTTTGTATGCTTTCAGAACAATTGAATCGGATTGAGAAGATTACTGTGCAGACAGCCTCAAAGGTAGTTGCACTGAGCAATGTAAGTGGGGACGTGCCCACAGCTCTGATAGAAATTCAATCAAAGCTGTCAGATCTTCTGTTAGTCGAAAATAATAGGCTGAGAGATGAAATCCTGCAAAATTTACCGATCAATGATGATATGGCTCTGAATGAATTTGAAGCCAAGTTAATAGACCCGAAATTTCGCTCTGCTTTTGTAAGTTTGCATCATCTTTTGTTTTCCTCTCATTTCCTGATCAATTCGTGTTTTCATTCTCTGCTTCCCTCAAACTACGTTAAATACCTTTCAAACCAAACTTCTTTGTGTGTAATCAAAATAAGTATTGATGAAACAGAAGAGTTTCTTGAGAAGATCAACTGTTTGAAAAAAATGACAATTGTAGAAGAATTATCCAAGAAACATTTTCAGTTATTTTCAAATTTTTCCTGCACAAATAGACTAGTTTCTTGGTAAGTAACATGGATTTTAGTAAAATCCTAGAAGTATCCTCGTATAACATACATAAAGAAAGGGGGTGAGGCAGAAAAACAAATGAATATCTTTCTTTTCTTAAGACTATTGTGTAGTTTTCTGCAGGTCTGGGCCCTTTTTTCTTTTCCTCTTGTTATTCCATTCTGGTCTTGTTGTTAATGTTCATTTTTTTTGTAGATAAAGTTTATGGCTACCAAAGGCAGCACTAAAAATGTATCGCTATGTGTAAAGAAGCTAATGAAGGAGTTGTTAGTGGATATGTTTGCCATCAATTACTGCATGACAGGTCACCTTGGAAAAAAGCCTTTTGTGGATAACAGAAACCTTTTTGAATCAATAGCAGGTAACACATGCACTGATTTTTCAAATCTCTCTGATATATGAGATGTTTTTCTAGAAGTCAGAAGTGCATTGCATTTTTGAACGTAAGAGAATTATTTCCCCCCTTTACTTTCTCGCACCCTTACAGGTGGCTATGATATCGAAATGCCCTCAAAGTAGTGGAGGGAGGGGGGCGCTTCGACTCACCAATAATGATAGCTTTGTGCCCAATTTTGCCTTATTTTTTGCAGGGTCACATTTGTTGAATGTTTGTCTCTCCTGAAATTTTTGAGCATTTGAAATTTCTGCAACATTTTCCTGAAATGTGTCAATTTATTTTTGAGTCTTTCGCCTTCTAAATGAAGATCGACCGTAAAGCGTAGGAGGAAGGAGAAATTACAAATAGTAAAAGAGTGTGCTATTGCCGAATGAAGGCAAAGAAACTACTTGCGTCATTTTTCTAATATATTCCACGAAGTCACATGGCTTAGTAATCCTTTAATGTTTCTTTGTTTCTGTAGCCGCCACAAGAAGTTTTCACCCTTCAGCTACTGATGAGCATATAAAACTCTATGCCTCACAATGGCTGACAAAAGCAAAAGAAAGAATAACATCCAAGTAAGAGCATTGTTTTTATTCTTATCATAATAAGATAGTTTATTTTTCTAATCTGCTCAGAAGGATACGCAAAATCTTGCTCTCAAAATTCTAAAAATGGTAGCCATCTTAATATTTTTTATTTAAACAATGGAAATTGTAAGATGAGCAACAGTACCTAGTGAGAAAAGTCTTCACAAATTATTCTAGTCAGCGAGATAATTTTTTCCCGAAATTTCAGCCAGTGCTTTGATTTTATCTTATAGAGAAAATCAACCAGCACGCTCACAATCAGAGCCTTCTTTCAGAAATAAATTGTGGAGACCAAGACTGCATTTCATCCCTGCGTGTCAGATTTCAACTTTTAATAATATTTCCTAGGGGTAACGGCAACTCTTTTCCATTGCTTCTCTCTGAGTTAGAAATCAATATCTCTGTATATTGAGTGAGAGACAACACAAATCTCCAGAGTAAGAGGGCTATGAGTAGATTAATAAAAGGCCTTATTTCAAGGTTTATCCCATGAAGGATATTGCCACTGAAGAGTACTTGTCTTGAAATTTTCGTAATATAGGTGTCATCTTTAAAGTTTTTTTGTTTTATCAGTGATCCATTTCTTTCAGAGCGAAATCACACTCTTCCTTGGAAAATAATCAGTCAGAGGCAGAAAACGCTGTAAATGAGCAAAACTCAGAAGAATCCATCATACTCCAAGAAGACTTTAAGACTTTCGCCTGAATACTCTGCTCCTAATAACCTCAGACATGCGCCTGAAGATTCCTTGCCAAATGTTGCTGCATGTGATCTAGATTTGCCTGATTTCTCACAAATTTGGGGCGAAGGTGATGATTATGAATCTGCAAGCGAACTTGTTGCTGAGGAAAGATATGATGGGGAGAATGAACGTGATGAGAGGGATAGAGAAGAACTTGATGATGAAGAAACATATTTCGAACGTGATGAGAGGGATAGAGAAGAACTTGATGATGAAGAAACATATTTCAGGGGGGGCACTGATTTTGTTGACATGTTTCGTTGATTTTTTGTGTCCTTTCCTTTTTAATTTTTTACATTATTTGAATATTTAATGCTACAGGTGATACTATCTATTAACTTTTTTTAGTCCCTGCTCTTTTCTTATCTCCCTTTTATAGTTATTAGTATGGAAATCTAGTTCAAATTGGTACTTTCTCAACAATTTTGTGTTAACTGCTATTTACTAGTTATTATTATGAAAAAAATTAAGTTCTACCAGTGTTCTCTCCATTTGTTTTGTCACTGATTGTATTTTGTAATTTCTTTAATATTTACTTCTAATGAGTCAAACTTTCATAACTAAGACTGAGAAAAGTTTCGAAGGGACTTTACTTTGTAATTAACATAAACCTGAATGAGAGAGTTCAGCTGCTCTCTTCTATTGTTGTCATTTTAATTTTCATTTATTTTTCACTTTTACAGTCATTATGCACCGCTGTTTTTCTATAAAGGGGACTCGTCAAGTCTCTCTTTCAATGAAGGCAAATTCCAAAAGTTACCTTAGGCTTCTTTCCATTTCTGTGTGCCATCCGGTGTACGGAGATGAAAAGTTAACATTAATACAGGGCGTAATACTGAAAACTTGTTTTCAAGGTATTTGATATCTTATGCCAGTAATTTGTTTTTTTATCATTCCTTCTTTTTTTGGACTTGACTGTATGCTCACAATGTGCCTATTGCCCATAGCCCACTTACTTTGAGCTCTCCTTTGAGCATAGAAGTTTTTAGTCCGACTGAATTTTTTATATTTTGTCACTTAGCTCACTATGTATCTTTAGTTTTCAAATTTCTATTTTTCCTTTTTGTTTCGTCCCCACTGTTTTGTTTGTTTAATTTAAGTTTAGTTTTGTTTGGTTGATTAAATTGGTTCTACGCGCATAAATTTGGGTCACCTGCCTTTTCTTGTTATTAGTATTAGTTTAAATTTAGTTGAAATTGGTACTGGAGCTTACTCACTGTAAAAGTTTCTGTTTATTCCCTGTTATTTTAACTTCCTAAACAAGAACTTTGAAAATTTGTGTCAAAATTGCACATTGACAGACAGATTTTTATAATTTATATGATGGTTGAATTTATGAGACTGAAAATCAGATTTTGCACTCCATTGCCATTTTATTTACTGGTGGATTTGGCTTCCTCTCGTGGAAACTATTTTATATTTATATTCTCAGAATATTCTTCTCAGGAATATTCTGAGGATATTCTCTGAGTATTCTATTTAGTGCCACGAGAATGTGCACAGAACATTCTGAGAATATTCGATGCATCAGTAGATCATTCTCAGAATATTCTCAGAACATTCCATTTTTCCGGTGGAATATTCCTGGAATAGTTCTAGAATATTCTATTTTTCAATAGAATATTCTTAGAGTATATTCTCAGATTATCTCCTTGCACAGGGGGGTTACACCCTGTCACGGACGCTGCCCGCGCGGAAATCAGAGCTTGTTTGAAAAAATCTGTTTTTTTCAAAAACCTGTGATATCACGAAAATAGGGTGTATACCGTATTCAGTCACATCAAAATCGTGTCTACCTCATGCCCTTGCCGTTTACAAGACACTTGCTGAAAAATTTTTCTTGTGATATTATTTTGACTTAAAGCGTCGTTTTTGCCGACAAAATTTGTTTTTTTTTTAGTCAAATGAGTGCGAATTTAACTTAAAGTCAGTTTTTTTGAGTTAAAGAAACGTTGTTTTGCTATACTGCCGTGCTAAGCAAGAACGCCTTAAATTTATGAAGATTTTCCCGCGTTTTCTTGAACTTCACGCTTTTTAAAATAAAAACTGTTTTACTCGTGCATCTCAAATTTTCAGATTGAGTGCTCGATAGTATTTGAGAGTGAATTCTGTGAAAATATTGTCCCGAAGTAGACAAGTTTTTCTGCTATGATACATTGTTTCCAAAAAGTTTAAAATGGCGTTTACGGCGTTTTTGCGTTGCACGGCCGTATAGTTTTTTAACCCCAAACTTAACGATTACAAAACGACGCTTTTCTAAATACTTATGTTGGGTTGAATCTGCGCGGATTTGACCCCAAAAAAAAATAAATAAATAAAAAAATGTTGACGAGAAACGACGCTTTAAGTCAAAATTATAACTCAGGAAAACATTTTTTCAGTGCCTCTTGTGACATGTTTCGTGGTTCATACCGAGGCAGATTACCGACGCTGTTTGTTTAGTTAGCGACTTTTCTGCAGGAAAAATTCCCACCTAAAAAGCCTATCATAGACTTATTGCATTAAGCAGAACACTGATTATCAAATGAAATTACTATGTTGAGCGTGAGAAATGATGGTTTGAATATTTGGATCCGCAAATGAAAGCCCCTCTGCCTATTCCCTTTTTTTCTAGAAGATTAATCACCTGCGACCTGATGTCTCTCAATTTTGTGAGACTCTTTAGTGGAGAGCTGCACGTTAAGGGATTTTATAGCATGTTTTATTGCATTAGCTCAAGTGTAATACAACTTTGATGTAATTAAACTGTAATACAGATGTGGTATGAGCTTGTTACTTAAACTTGTACGTTGTGAATTACTTGTCTTTCCGTAGTTTTCTCGTCAGAAAAATATACACCTACAGATATCTCCTACTTTTTTATTCTTATTACTTTTTTTCCTAATTAATTTGTTTTCGTCACGTCTCTTAACGTCATTATGGGACACTTACCAGGGGCGGACTGGTAGTCGAAAAGTTAGGAGGCGACCTAGATTTGGGGGCCCCTCCTTAGGGTGGGACTTATTTTTTTAAATCGACAAAACCAAATGTTGCACGGTCTTAAATGGTTCTATGTGATAAAAAAACACGGTAGCCAAGAGGATTTTGAGAAAAAAAAGTTTTAACCCGGCGCGCACAGAGCCTGAACATCGAGATTTTTCCGGTTTTTTTGGCATTTTCGCCGTATATTTTTGATAATTTGCCAGCAACAGATTCGACGCTAGATGTCCAAAAATTGGTACAAACCTAGCACATACCTTGCAGATTAAGGGAAAATTTGTGTTTTTCGAATGTTTTTGTGAATTCGGCCAATTTTTCGCGTGTGAAATTTTTCTGGCACCCTGTTATGACATCAGCGACTCTTTAAAAGTGCCAAGTAAATATACGTTGTTTATACATCTGAAAAGAACGGCAATTTTTCAAAGACCCTTACATTTATAATTGTTGTCGCTAGACGCCCTGAAGTGAGGCGAAATTTTCTAAAATACCTAAATTTATCCATTCCTTTCTTTCAACACTAGCTTCTTACATAGTTTCGGACCTCCGATGTCAGTACAGGGTGTCTGCAAAAATAATTCGGTAAAAAAAATTGACCGCATTCAGGTATATTTGACGTTTCCGATGCGATTGCGGGCACCCGCGCAACGAGGAATGCATACCATAGGAACGATGTAGAATTTTTCATTGCATGAAGATGGAATGATCTTACTTTCAGCAAATTTTTCGACCTCTGTTGCCGTTACAGGGTGTCTATTAAATTTTAATAGCGAAAGACCGGTCAAAATGGAGGTATTTTTCACGGTTTTTGTGTATCTGAAGACACCGTGAGACCAAGAATCAAACATCTATGGACCTTTTGAAATTTGCCCTTTTATACTGGTGGTATGGACTTGCTTTTCCCCAATTTTCGAACTTCCAGTGTCATTACAGGGTGTCTAATAAATTTCGCCATTGAAGAAACGGCCGAATTGAGGTATTTTTGACGTTTTCGAAGTGATTGCGGGCACCGCACAACGAGGAATGTAAGACATAGGAAACAAGTAGATTTTTTTATCCCTTGCGGAGGGTATGAACTTACTTTGCACAAATTCTCGGACCTCCACTGCCACTACAAGGTGTTCCAAAAAATTATCAAAAAACGGCCAACTTGAGGTATTTTTGACGTTTTCGCTGCCATTCCGGGTATCGCAGGACGAAGAATACAAGACGTATGAACCAAGTAAAATTTTTTATTTCATACAGATGATATGAACTTACTTTCCACAAATTTTCGGACCTTCATTGTCATTACAGGGTGTCCAATAAATTTTCGAACGCGAAAAAACGGTCAAAATTGAGCTATTTTTGACAAGTTTTCCACCATTATGGGCATAGCTTGGCAGAAAGTAAAAGACGTAGGAGTTTTCTGACATTTGCCCTTCCATACTGATGGTATGGACTTGCTTTCCACAAATTTTCGGATTTTTACTACCATTATAGGTTGCTCAAAAAGTTCATTATACGTTAAAAAACGGCGAAATTTCGATTTTTAGAGCTGCCGAGCGGAGAGTTTCGGCATTACCAAGCGAACTGAGAGTGACCTAGGAGAAAAACACAAATTTTCCCTTAATCTGCAAGGTATGTGCTAGGTTTGTACCAATTTTTGGACATCTAGCGCCGAATCTGTGTTGCTGGCAAAAATATCAAAAATATACGGCGAAAATGCCAAAAAAACCGGAAAAATCTCGATGTTTAGGCTCTGTGCGCGCCGGGTTAAAATTTTTTTTTCTCAAAATGCGAGAACCACCCCTTATTTAAAATACTAAGAAAATGTTTCTCCTTCCTTCAGAGAGAGACCCGATTCCATATGGCGGTATGTTGTCGCGAGACTGCAAGAGTCGTGATTTTATCGCAATGAAGTTGCGATTCTCCGCGCCCCTTGCATCACGCGAATAGGCAACATCCACGCCATTCGACAAGTTGCGATTTTCTTACTACACGAGTACAACATATTGCAACTCATGCTACTTGGGTAATGCGTAATTTCATACTTTTACGACTTACTCTTACATGGAATCAACTCTTATCACTGGGAGGAGCAGTTGCTAAGACATAATTGACGAAATACTCTGAAATTCACCCTTAAAGTGAAAATCCAAGTATTTGGACAATTACACCTGCTAAAATAGTGTGGGAGAGCTAGGTTAGAAAACTGAATTTGAAAGAAAAGGTAAAACTTAAAAATTAACAAGAAAATAATGGAAGACTAGATAATGCGTTTCAAATGGACAGATTTTAATAATTCAAATTTAAGGTGCTGAAGGCACGGTAAAAGGGACAAATAATAAGAATAAAAAGAAATTACATCACCAAAGATATCAGAATCCAGGGTACAAAACTGGATCATCCTCTGCGGAACACAAATGACAATGCTGCAAAAAGAGGATTAGTAACACACAAAAGAAATCTTTAATTTTCCTTATGGAAATAAAATGGAAAACATTTCAATATTAATTATAGTCTTTCAATAGACTGCAAAATATTGCGTTGAAGACGCTTACATGATAAAGGAGCTTAACAAAGGCTCATTGTCAATTTCAAAGATTATAATTTTAAATAAATTGATAACTGAAAATCTAGAAATGATTTCATAATTTTATGCAATTGGTCTGGTCTTTTTAATTGTAATGATAGTTCAACTGATTGAAAAAAAATTTAGATTAATAAATCTGAACGGATTTGAATACTCTATTTGATACTGACATTTTGTTGATATTATCTGGCTATGTCTTTATCTAACTGTTTATTGGTGAGGTATATAACTGGTAATCTTAATTAAAACATTTTTTAATTCAAGAAAAAAGTCTCGAAGTTTAAGAAGGTTTGGTACCTTACATTTTTTCTTGTTCTGCACATTTTGTTTTCTCTGTTAGGTTTGGATTTCCTTTTTGGTTGGCTTTTCTAATTTTGAGATGATTCAATTTGCAGAAGGCATTTACAAAAAAAAAATAGAATAATAATAAAATATGCAAAGCATATAAAAAACAAAATGCTCCTGCAAGAGAAATAAATTATTAGTAAGGCTCATGGCAAGAGCTGAGGGTTCCCACCGGCCGAGGCATCCGGAGGTTGCCCAGCAAGTTGACTCTTGATCTCTAGCTGGAGAACTGATACTCTAAAGACGAAAAATAGGATGCTCGAGAAGCGAGGCTTTTGATAAGGGCGATAAAGCGCTATTAAAATTAATGACTGAAGTTGCTAGAGATTACAGATTGTAACTTAGATTGTGCTCGGACTGAAAATGATCAAGTTTGTAAAAAGATGGAAAAAATTTGGAAAAATAAAACAGGGATCGTGAACATCACATTTCACCCTTTTTTACGAAGACGTTGCCCCCAACGTCATGACTCTCCTTTGAGAAGATCACAAATATTAAAAATTAAACAGAAAAAGCAAGATGATGGCTGAAGGCCTTAAAAAGAAATGAACATTTTATAAACAATTGGGATAATTGGCGAAACGCAAGAAAAGAAAAAAGAATTAATTACGCATTACCGTAATTTTAGGAAAAACTGAAACAAAGTGAACAGTTTTAACAAGAATACATAGAAAAGTATCCAAAAGATACAAAAGTAAAGTATAAAAATGCATACAAGTGCAAAAGAATAAAATATAGGTGATTCAGATGATGCAGTGCCCAGTGCCTTTTATTGAAATTAATGAATATGAAATTTCATCAAATTTTATCATACTAGTCAAAGGTAAACGCGTACTAGTCCAGAGAGTTACATTAAAAGAAAAATTTCAAAAAAAAAAGTAATACTTTCAACAATATATGTTTAAGCAAAAATTCGTAAAATTGAAAATTTAATGAAAGTAAAGTCAAAAGTGAAGGAAAATCTGTTGTATCACAGCCAGTGAAATCTTTTATACTGAGCTTGCTCAAGAATGAGGCTCAAAGAATGAAGAATAATCACAAAACTGAGTAACAAGAAAAAAAAAATGAAATTGAAAATATATTTGACATAAAAGTCATTGAAATAAAAGAAATAAAACGGAAAAATGATAGAAATTCTGACATGATAGAAATCTTGATATGATTGGTTGAACGAAAAAGGGGTTAGAGTTTGGTTTGTGCTACACAATTATTTTTCTGCACCGTGCGAGTGAAAGTCGAGGCCATAGAGTTTAAAATAATTGGGCGGAGAGCTATTGAAATTAAAGTTTTCACCTATTTTTATAAAACTGTGTGAAGATTATAAATGTATACTTTTGCGCTGTCCGTGAAAAAGGATGCCATAGATTGATACATTTAAATCTGTTTCACGGGATGCATGTCACTATCCCATTCACAATTTTACAAGAACGGTTCAAACATACCGGAGTTTAACAGAAAGTAGAAAGCCACTTTAAATTTTTCTGTAATTTGCCATAGTAATACTTTGCGCTGTTCCTTTAAAATGGATGCTCATGTTTTATTCCTCTGGCAAAAGTTACCAAAACTTTACAACGCATAAAGCGAGGGAACCTAACGAAGGATGTAACTCAGGAAAGGAAATAAACGCAACACCACAGTCTTTATTCTGTGAAGGTACCTTCCAAAGCCAAAGAATTGTACGGGTTCCTCTTTTTTGGGTGAACGACCAGCCCAGAAGCAGGGTTACTGACTTAACAATTCCCTTCAGAGTCATCACAATACGGTCTTATGCAATCATTTGACTGCTGATTCAAAAAGTAGGCATTTAAACTTCTGTAAACCATATAAAATTATTTAAAAAATCAAAATTTTAGCGTTGTGTTATTGTCACAACCCTTGCATAATTAGACAAAAGTAAGGAAATGCAAGTCCACGTAGAGCTAAAATTTAAAGGAAATTACGAAAGAGAAAAAAAAAGTATCGAAATTGAAAAAGGAAAAGTAGCTACTCATCAATGTGAAGTTCTCTTCACCTATGCTCAAAGGCATATCCACGTAGAATTGAAGAATAGTTCAAGAAAAGATAGCAAAAAGTGAAAAAAAGTAAACAAAATTGCCTAAGTTTAAAAGATAGAAGCTAAAAAGGCTTAATTTTGTAAGAAAATTAAATTACATGAACATTTTGCAAGCATAAGTAAATTGTTAAGAAAGAAAATTTTAAAGTTTATTTTCAATAATGAAAACTAATAAATTCAGGTCACCGCGCGCAAGTAACGGCAATCGTCACGTAACACAGGCTCAATCTAAATTTTTATCAAAAAATAATTGCGTTTGATTACTGACCATAGATTTGGATCAATTTTTAAAGTGATGGGTCCAAATTGCATTGCAATAAAAGTAAATTGGACTTTCCTGCTTGAATTAGAGTTTCATAACAAACCGCAATAAAAAAAAATCGTTATTTTATCACTGTAAAATCGAAATTGCGTAAGAACTCTCAAAAATAGTTCAAGCGGAAATTACCGTAATTATGAAGCTGAAACAACAACTTAATTTTAATTACTTGTTTGCAAGATGTTCAGATTTTACTTAAAGATTTCAAATAACTCAAAAACCAAACTGAAATAGGGACTTGAATTTTAACAAGAAAAAATTGAATAAACCAAAATGAAAAAATATTTAGTCTTTTGGCTCAGAAAAAGATATTCTAGTCGAAACCAAGCTTAAGAAAAAGCAAAAGTAGGTTTTCACGACATAGAGCGAGAAAATTGGAAAAAGAAATTCCAAAAATAAATAAGACTTAGAGAAGCCAAGAATAAATTTCAACCGATCATAAAATCAAAATTTCTATATCGAAACAACTCTTTACATGATTGACACAGCTATTTTTATCATTTAATAAGAAATTAAGAAAAGAAAATCAAAATAAAGAAAGAAAAGAAAATTGAAATACTGTTTTGCACTTTTAAGCTCAAAGGCTTCATAAAAATTATTTAAAATAGGATTCAAATATCCATTTATTGACAACGAAAGTCTAACAAAAAAGTAATGCACGCAAGATCAAAAATCTGTTGGCTAGCAATTTTTCATTGGAAAAATATGAAGTTTTTGAAAACAAAATTAGAGCTTAAATAACTTGAAAAATTCATGAGTTTACATTCACACGGAAAATATATGAATTTTTCAAGAAAAAACTGATTCGAAAGATTTAAGAGTAGAAATTTAAACGAGTTAACTGACCAAAACGTAAGACGAACCACGTTTGGCCTTCCAAATACTAGGAAATTAAAGGAAAAACACTTTTTATGTCTATAAAAGTAAGCCAGAGTAGGAAATTTGATCCGCGATGTTCTGATTTTACGCGTATGAACTCAGCACATTGCGTTTTATTCAGAGAAAAGAAAAGTACTATCAAAGTTTTGTAAGTTTCACAGAACTTAAGTAACAAATGTCTCAAAATTATTGAAAAACGACAAATTATGTTACTGAAACTTACATATTCAAAAAAAAATTCACAATAAAAGAAAATTAAGTGCAAAAAGTCAAAGTACAAAAAAACCTAACGTTTTTAACACGGTCCCCCTAGGATTCACGCAAGTCAAATATGCATGTACGTGGGGTCTCTCCAGGGTGGTATAAAACGTAAGAAAGAAATGAAAGATTGGAAATTTCAGTGGAAATTTCAGTGAAATATTTCATGAAATTTCACGAGGCTGTGATATATTTCTAATTTTTCAGAGGCTAGAGTATGCAACCTACAATCAAACATCCAAAAATAGAAGAAAATCACAATATTTACATATTTTGCGAGGCATAAAAAGAAACCAGTATTTTTCAATGTCTTCTATAAATTTTTACACGGAAGTGTTTATGCGGTGATGCTGAGTTTTCAATAAAAATCAATGACAAATATATATAATAATGACAATATATATATATATATATATATACACATACATATATATATATATATGAGAAATAATATTATACATATAAAATATTATACCAAAGTTGCTGTTTCGTTACATGTGAAAGACAGAAGAATTTCTAATGCTCTACTTGCAGAGACATCTTTTTCAATTAGATTTATAGGTTTCTGACCGTTCCCAGAAGCGAATAAGAAATGATGTAACTGCAGAGACAATTCTTTGAAAGCGATAGAAATATAAAATGAGAAATCCTGTGTCGACTGAAAGTCTTCCTTTCTCATGTCAATTTTGTTTTTAATTTTTACCACTTGTGGATGCGCAGAGTTGTTCTCGAAGATCCAGTTCCACAATGCCTCACGACGCCGCCGGGATTCTTCAAAGAATCCTATTTTTCTTCTTTCGCTTTTTGTCAAATTTAAGTTTATTGGTGGAGCATCTGCTCCAAGTTGGACCTCACTCGATTCTATGATAATTCGGGATTTTACGACCCACTGATCGAGCATCAATTTTTCCTGTGAACATTCGAGAAAAAGTAAAACTACTGAAGAGTAATTCCTTGAAAATTCGACAAAAAGAAATGCAAGGGGTTCATTATCAATCGTGGTCCAAGTCAGACATGCATCCGTTCGAGCTCTCTAATCTGTGCAATGAATCTGATGGGTGTTGTGTGGCTGCTTTGCCGCGCACGGAAAAAACGAGCTTAGGATGGGGCCCTAACTAGAGGTAGGGCAGTGAGAGGTATAGCTCACGTCCCTACAGACCTATCGGTTAACGGATATTTCACGTTGAATATTAATCATCTCGTGACGCATCCATCGAGGACCGCAGCACGGAAACGGAGTTAAAGCATTTCATTGCTCCCTCACGACCGCTGGGTAAGAACCCGCAATGAAATTTTAAGTTTTTCTGATACCGTTGATCCATACAAGTGAATTAGAGTCCTCAGATTATTCTGCGACCCACGAACCAACGGATATTTCACGTTGAACATTGATTTCCGGACGTATAGAGTGAGGAACCGTAGGCTTGTGCTGAAGTTTCACCACATACCGTTCGCGAGTGCGGGCTGCCCGCAATGAAATTGTACGTTTTTCTGATTCCCTTGATCTGTAGAAACTAAAACCAGACATCACATCGTTGTGCGATCCACGAACAGGCAGCTATTTCACGATGAATTTTGAACTCTGCATGGTCGGAGCGAGGACCGCAATTTACGAGGGCCACGAAGAAAACCGTGTAAACACATAAGATAGGTATGTGTCATAGACGTGTTTATAACATCAGACATACAACCGGTCAATAGTAAAAGTCATGAATCCATTTATTCAAACAAGCATAAAAACCGAAGAGGGTCCTTGACTGGGTTCCTCCTGGGAGAAGACGCAGAAGGCGCCCAATGAAAGGTTGGAGGGAAGGGATTGAAGCGGAAATGTAAAGATGCTCAATGCCCCAAGATTTGTGGTTTGAAAGAGAGCAGTGGAGGTTAGGAGTCGTAGAGCGCGAGGGAGTGCTGTAAAGCGACTTATATGTATGTATGTATAAAAACTCGTATATACATATGTATAGGATACGCATGTGACTTAGGTAAAAGTTGGATTTTCTCGAAAACGAAAAGTTGTATGAAAATTCGGTCTGTACAGTTTTCCGATCTTCGATAGTGTAAAAGAATCGCATCGGTCTGTGGTGGATTGGAGGAGGAGAATTTTCCGAAAATATTTTCCAGCGTAGGACTTAGAAAATGTTTTAATATCCCGAATCAGACCCTACTCTCCAGTCTCCGATACCAGACCCATACTAGAGGAGACGGTCTTTCGAAGCCGAAAATTTGTACAAGTCCGAAAACCCAAATTTTCTGCACAAGCTGACAACATTGTATTGAAAAATTAACTAATTTCTTGCACCATCTGGCAACACTGTCAAATTCGATGTTGCAAAATTGCACCCATAAATAAATCATTTATTTACGTGCACCGTCCGGCAGCGGTGTTGCATAACCGCCATCTTGAAAACTACACCATTGCATAACCCGCAGATTGAAGGGGCAACATTACATCATTGCATAACCCGCTTATTGAAGGGGCAACATACAATACTTCTTTTTTACAGCGTTGCCGTATTGAACAATACCCGCCATACAACACTGTAATTTAATTCATATTTTTCTGCACAATTTGGCTAAACACTTTTGTGCTAATATTCCCATATTCATACTACTAAATTGAATTTGAAATGCCTTATCTGTCTGTCAAAAACCTAATAAATAGCGAACTTTTGAATTTGTCTAACAGATATGGGGTTGAAATGAAAATATAGTCTCTCCATTAGTCTTCTGACAACAGAATTGCGATCTCAAAATTGGAGAAAAATGACGAGTAGCTGAAAAAAAAGAACCAATTGATGCGATATATTGCATGCCGTTCTGACACAAGATATGGCGTCCATCGAATCACCTTAACTCAATAAAATTCCAAAATTTTGAAAATCATTTCATTCTAATTTTCCAAATATTGCCATATTTTTTAGATATGAATATTCTTCTTTCACAAGATTTGCAGTTTAAGTAGTGAAGAATTGTCAGCTCGACATTATTGTACGAATTTACTCTTTGTAAATATTTTTTTTGCTCTTTCTGGTTTGACTTTTTTACTTACAATATTTAGAATATCTTTGAGTGATAAAGATAACATTTATTTAAATCGATCAAAGTGGTATAGTTATCATACGTACACAAACAATCTTTAGAATATATGATATTGGTGGGAAAGGACTCTATGCACGGACCCCCCAAATTTGCCCGTTTCAAAAGTTAACGAAATTCATACCAGTGATAGAGGGGCACTTCCGGTCTCCAAATCCGGGGTTGGTTTAGTCCCCAGCCCCCCCGAGTGCGACGTTGCCATTTTTTAAAGTTGAAACATGTTAAACCCTATAACTTTTGAGCAATTAAAGATACGCAGGTGCGGTTTGTTTGAGTCGATAGAACATAAAAAGTGCTATCATTTCGTATATAGTTTTTATCCATTGTTGCCAAATTTACCCCAAAATCGACGATTTTTCGATTTTTTCAAGGTGCAAAAATACGGTTAACCTTAAAAAGTCGATATTGGGACACCACGTAGGACAATAAAAAACACGCGTAATTAAAGCCCTTAATGTGAGCTTTCCAACGGTATATCGGTTTTTCCGGGGAAACGATTCTATCGTGAGATACAGGCCTTCAAAGTCCGACTTGGCGTACTTTTTGGAGGTCCCGCGTCATTCGCACCTCAAAAAATTAGTATTGTGAACGCTGGCAGAAAAACGAAACTCACATGTAATGAAAGCTATTTAGGTGAGCTTTTCAACGGTTTATCGGTTTTTCCGGGGAAAAGATTCTATCGCGAGATACAGGCCTTCAAAGTCCGACTTGGCGTACTTTTTGAGGTCCCCCGTCATTCGCACCTCAAAAAATCAGTACTGCGCACGTCCATAGGAAAATGAAAATTACATGTAATGAAAGTCCTTTGTATGGGCTTTTCAACGGTATATCGGTTTTTCCGAGGAAACGATTCTATCGCGAGGTACAGGCCTTTAAAGTCCGACTTGGCGTACTTTTTTAGGTCCCCCGTCATTCGTACCTCAAAAAATCAGTACTGCGCACGTCCATAGGAAAATGAAAATTACACGTCATGAAAGCCCTTTGTATGGGCTTTCCAACGGTATATTGGTTTTTCCGGGGAAAAATTTGTGTCGCGAGATGCATGCCTTGAATGTTCGTTGTAGCGGTTCAGGTCCTATTGAATATAACATGAAACAGGGGAGTTCTTATCAAAGTAGGCTGCCGTTCATGCAGCGGCGAGCAGGGAGAGAAAGATGCAGATATGCAGAGAGAGATGCAGATATAGAGACGAACCTGACACATACTGCCAACTGTTTATTACCAAATATTAAACATAAAACTTCAATGGAATCTCAGAGACAACGGATCCATTTCTATGTATCATGTCTCCCCTATATAACACAATCCCTGAGATTGCGACTTTTTTCTTGCACCCTTTATGCGTTCTGAGTGTTTTCATTCACGTTCAGTGTTTGACACCATCGATTTTTCCGAGGCAGGGAATCGATAAACAAGATCGAAAAATTGTCTATTTAGTTACCTGTTTCATGTCTTATTTAATATGACCTGGGACTTGCACCATCACGATGGGCGAAGAAACAAGCCGCGCAGGGTACCTAAAAACCCCGCTACAGTGAACATTGAATGCATGTATCTCGCGACAAAACTGTTTTCCCGGAAAAGCCAATATACCGTTGGAAAGCCCATACAAAGGGCTTTCATGACATGTAATTTTCTTTTTCCTATGGACGTGCGCAGTACTGATTTTTTGAGGTACGAATGACGGGGGACCTCAAAAAGTACGCCAAGTCGGACTTTAAAGGCCTGTACCTCACGATAGAATCGTTTCCTCGGAAAAACCGATATACCGTTGGAAAGCCCATACAAAGGACTTTCATTACATGTAATTTTCATTTTCCTATGGACGTGCGCAGTACTGATTTTTTGAGGTGCGAATGACGGGGGACCTCAAAAAGTACGCCAAGTCGGACTTTGAAGGCCTGTATCTCGCGATAGAATCGTTTCCCCGGAAAAACCGATAAACCGTTGAAAAGCTCACCTAAATAGCTTTCATTACATGTGAGTTTCGTTTTTCTGCCAGCGTTCACAATACTAATTTTTTGAGGTGCGAATGACGCGGGACCTCCAAAAAGTACGCCAAGTCGGACTTTGAAGGCCTGTATCTCACGATAGAATCGTTTCCCCGGAAAAACCGATACACCGTTGGAAAGCTCACATTAAGGGCTTTAATTACGCGTGTTTTTTATTTTCCTACGTGGTGTCCCAATATCGACTTTTTAAGGTTAACCGTATTTTTGCACCTTGAAAAAATCGAAAAATCGTCGATTTTGGGGTAAATTTGGCAACAATGGATAAAAACTATATACGAAATGATAGCTCTTTTTATGTTCTATCGACTCAAACAAACCGCACCTGCGTATCTTTAATTGCTCAAAAGTTATAGGGTTTAACATGTTTCAACTTTAAAAAATGGCAACGTCGCACTCGGGGGGGCTGGGGACTAAACCAACCCCGGATTTGGAGACCGGAAGTGCCCCTCTATCACTGGTATGAATTTCGTTAACTTTTGAAACGGGCAAATTTGGGGGGTCCGTGCATAGAGTCCTTTCAAATTTATAAAATTAGCACAAATATCTAGGTCAAACATATTCATCATATGTGACTCGTCGTAAGGTGTAATTTCGGGTCAAATTTTGAAAATTCAGAAATCCGAGATGCCGGACATGGCCTAAAATGCTATCTCGGCCCCTGTCCAGCCGATCTTGATGAAACTTGATAGCAGGGGGAATTATCGGACGGGAAACTCGAATTTCGGGTCAAACTTTAAAAAAATTGCTTTAAAATTGAATTTGAAATGCCTTACCTGTCTGTCAAAAACCTAATAAATAGCGAACTTTTGAAAACTTTGTCTAACGGATATGGGGTTGAAATGAAAATAAATCTACCAGAAAAGCAGTTATGCATTCGTGGCCTCATAAGCCTGTGAACCTAATAATTATTTACATAAAAAATTACCGTGAGTTTATAGTATCTAATTTTTCTAAACAAACCAATTTTGAACTTTCAAAAGTGATTATTGCTAGTAAAATTTTCCTTTCTATTCTCTCTTTTACACAATTTAATAGTCTGTCAAAAACTCAAAATACATAAAAAATTACGACTTACAAGTCTTGCAGAAAGTTTCCCATTTTCCCTATGAGCTTGTTTGATTTGAATCTTCTCTGCCTTCAATGCGTTGAATATAGCTTCTTCACGCAAAACCTCATCCTTAATATTATTTATCCAGCTGGCCTGACCATGAGCTATTTGTTCAATTGTTTTATCTTCAACCTCATCATTGTTGGTTCTCTATATTGACAAAATTGAAGCACAATTGTAGTTATTTTGGTTGAAAGAAACGCAGTTGCATTTTTTATTAATATTAAGTTAATGTCCTGGTCACCTTTAGGGTTTTCAAAATTCAAACATGCAGCGAAATTTGAAATCACTTTGAATTGCATCAAGGACAGGTTTCATTGGATTATAAATCTCTTCATCTGCAATTTCATTTCAGGTTTGACTGGATTTTAAGGCACTCAAGGTTAAATACAGCTGAAAGCTTGAAATAAGATAATATGCACCAGTGGTCGGTTGGCAACTGCAGCAGCGAAAAATTTACTGAAATCACTACTTTTAAGATGCCACGCCCCTAGTGTCTTAAAACTTACAATGCGTTTGACTCAAAAATCCTTTCATTGGCGGGCCATTTTTCCTCTCGTAATTGATGCGGAACTCCAAAAACGGATCACTTATCGGAAGGTCAGACTTTCAATAAATAATAAACATTGAAACTCTACAACTAACGAAATCCGTACATCAGAGTGTTGCATTTTCGGCAATTTTGTGATAAAAGTTGTTTTTGTATTGGAATTATCTCTTGCTTTATTGAACCCAAATATTCTATGAAAACGAAAAATTATCATTTATTTCATTCGTACTCACCGTTTTCTTTATTTCGGGTGGTTTCTTGGATGGTTCCTTCTCTAGCACCAAGGGCATGAGGTGAACCTTCAAAACACATCAAAATGCATCTTTTTAATTATTAATTTTAAAAAATAACGTCAAAAAAGGACTGTACAAAAATAACACTTTAAAGAACTATAAAACATTGATTAAAATAGCTAACAAATAACCGTTTTTATCGCAATAAAAAATTGATTAAAAGTTTTTTTTCTTAAAAAAAACCAATTAAACTGATTCCTAGTTTCAGGTAGAATAAAGATATTTTAGATCAGTCAATGAAACTGTGTAAATTATTTTAACTATCCTCTATGAAGTAGCATATAGTTTTATAGTAATACTTTTTAGTAATTATAGTTAATCAAAAGTTCAATTTTAATCCTTTTGTGGTACAGGGTTTTTAAATTATGCACCAGTGGTCGGTTGGCAACTGCAGCAGCGAAAAATTTACTGAAATCACTACTTTTAAGATGCCACGCCCCTAGTGTCTTAAAACTTACAATGCGTTTGACTCAAAAATCCTTTCATTGGCGGGCCATTTTTCCTCTCGTAATTGATGCGGAACTCCTAAAACGGATCACTTATCGGAAGGTCAGACTTTCAATAAATAATAAACATTGAAACTCTACAACTAACGAAATCCGTACATCAGAGTGTTGCATTTTCGGCAATTTTGTGATAAAAGTTGTTTTTGTATTGGAATTATCTCTTGCTTTATTGAACCCAAATATTCTATGAAAACGAAAAATTATCATATATTTCATTCATACTCACCGTTTTCTTTATTTCGGGTGGTCTCTTGGATGGTTCCTTCTCTAGCACCAAGGGCATGAGGTGAACCTTTAAAACACATCAAAATACATCTTTTAATTATTAATTTTAAAAAATAACGTCAAAAAAGGACTGTACAAAAATAACACTTTAAAGAACTATAAAACATTGATTAAAATAGCTAACAAATAACCGTTTTTATCGCAATAAAAAATTGTTTAAAAGTTTTTTTTCTGAAAAAAAACCAATTAAACTGATTCCTAGTTTCAGGTAGAATAAAGATATTTTAGATCAGTCAATGAAACTGTGTAAATTATTTTAACTATCCTCTATGAAGTGGCATATAGTTTTATAGTAATACTTTTTAGTAATTATAGTTAATCAAAAGTTCAATTTTAATCCTTTTGTGGAACAGGGTTTTTAAATTATGCACCAGTGGTCGGTTGGCAACTGCAGCAGCGAAAAATTTACTGAAATCACTACTTTTAAGATGCCACGCCCCTAGTGTATTAAAACTTACAATGCGTTTAACTCAAAAATCCTTTCATTGGCGGGCCATTTTTCCTCTCGAAATCGATGCGGAACTCCTAAAACGGATCACTTATCGGAAGGCCAGACTTTCAATAAACAATAAACATTGAAACTCTACAACTAAAGAAATCCGTACATCAGAGTGTAGCATTTTCGGCACTTTTGTGATAAAAGTTGTTTTTGTATTGGAATTATCTCTTGCTTTATTGAACCCAAATATTCTATGAAAACGAAAAATTATCATGTATTTCATTCTTACTCACCGTTTTCTTTATTTCGGGTGGTTTCTTGGATGGTTCCTTCTCTAGCACCAAGGGCATGAGGTGAACCTTTAAAACACATCAAAATACATCTTTAAATTATTAATTTTAAAAAATAACGTCAAAAAAGGACTGTACAAAAATAACACTTTAAAGAACTATAAAACATTGATTAAAATAGCTAACAAATAACCGTTTTTATCGCAATAAAAAATTGTTTAAAAGTTTTTTTTCTTAAAAAAAACCAATTAAACTGATTCCTAGTTTCAGGTAGAATAAAGATATTTTAGATCAGTCAATGAAACTGTGTAAATTATTTTAACTATCCTCTATGAAGTAGCATATAGTTTTATAGTAATACTTTTTAGTAATTATAGTTAATCAAAAGTTCAATTTTAATCCTTTTGTGGTACAGGGTTTTTAAATTATGCACCAGTGGTCGGTTGGCAACTGCAGCAGCGAAAAATTTACTGAAATCACTACTTTTAAGATGCCACGCCCCTAGTGTCTTAAAACTTACAATGCGTTTGACTCAAAAATCCTTTCATTGGCGGGCCATTTTTCCTCTCGTAATTGATGCGGAACTCCTAAAACGGATCACTTATCGGAAGGTCAGACTTTCAATAAATAATAAACATTGAAACTCTACAACTAACGAAATCCGTACATCAGAGTGTTGCATTTTCGGCAATTTTGTGATAAAAGTTGTTTTTGTATTGGAATTATCTCTTGCTTTATTGAACCCAAATATTCTATGAAAACGAAAAATTATCATTTATTTCATTCGTACTCACCGTTTTCTTTATTTCGGGTGGTTTCTTGGATGGTTCCTTCTCTAGCACCAAGGGCATGAGGTGAACCTTCAAAACACATCAAAATGCATCTTTTTAATTATTAATTTTAAAAAATAACGTCAAAAAAGGAATGTACAAAAATAACACTTTAAAGAACTATAAAACATTGATTAAAATAGCTAACAAATAACCGTTTTTATCGCAATAAAAAATTGTTTAAAAGTTTTTTTTCTGAAAAAAAACCAATTAAACTGATTCCTAGTTTCAGGTAGAATAAAGATATTTTAGATCAGTCAATGAAACTGTGTAAATTATTTTAACTATCCTCTATGAAGTAGCATATAGTTTTATAGTAATACTTTTTAGTAATTATAGTTAATCAAAAGTTCAATTTTAATCCTTTTGTGGAACAGGGTTTTTAAATTGGAAAAAAGGAAGTCTAAAGAAATTCAATTAAAGAATAATTTTACCTTTTCACTTTGATTATCAGTAATATCATTATCATCATTAATATAAACTTCGAAGGATTCAGACTTTCAGCGATTCTACCTTTTTCTATTTCACTCGAGAGGTTGCCAGATTGTGCGATAAATGTGAATATTTTACACGGATTTGAATCGGGAAAAGTGTTAAAAAAACAACTTATCTGGCAACAGTATAGAGTCCGGGAGGGACGAGAGGCTGCCTTCCTGGGAAAACCCATGATTTAGCCGGAAATGTCATTAAAACAATTGATTCCGTTTGAAGCATCAATTGTATACTAGGGGAAAGCGATTTTACAATAATAATTGTAAATGGACACAGATGCTACAGAGAGAGAAAAAGGGAAGGAAAAGGAAATGAAATGAGGATATGATTAATGAGGATACTATTATGCAATCAGAGAGCCTAAAACAAAAACATCAGAGAAATTTATATGCGATGGAAGTATAAAAAAAAAAAAAAAAACACGAGTGGGCTCATTGCGATTCGGAACTCGAACTATACTATCGTTGAGCAGTTTTTAGACCCCTACGCCGCCGATAATCTTCTTAAGAGGTAAAGACGAACTTTTGCTACTTCAGCAAGTCAAATCGCGGAAGGAGATCCATGGATTGTCTTTTTCCACTACCCGATGGGATGACGTTCCAGTCAAATGCGCTTTTGAAGAGATGATCGATCCCCATCATCGCTTCACCTCCACACATCTATTCATGTGTAAATGGTGGCACGCTCCGGCAACAAGGTTCTGTGACGAAATCATTTTTGCCTCCAGAGTCTCCAAAATGTATACATCTTAGTGATCAAATGTCCAATCACTGAGAAAAATAGCTCGCGGAGCGAGCCGAATGTCACTCGCGTAGCGAGTGATCCGGGGTCCAGGGGGCGCAGCCCCTCGGCTGGCCGCGACGGACGCGCAAAGCGCGTCCAGAACGGCTAGTTTGTTAATATATAAGAATAATTGCTATGAAAAAATAAAAATATGGAGGGTATAACTACCGTCCTCAGAAAAAGGAACGAATCCTTGTCAAAAACCGGCATTCTTCAATCTAAAAAAGTCTTCTAAAATGGAGACAAAATATTTAAACTGAAAAGAATTTTTGAAAATAAATATAAATTATGAAATCACAAAACATATTAAAAATTACGGAATGAAAAATGAGTTT
Organism: Bemisia tabaci; assembly: GCF_918797505.1. Lineage (NCBI taxonomy): Eukaryota > Metazoa > Arthropoda > Insecta > Hemiptera > Aleyrodidae > Bemisia > Bemisia tabaci. The sequence continues at coordinate 4,425,371 of NC_092798.1, forward strand.
GATATGAAAATTTTTGACTTGTATTGATAAACCTAATCTGAGGTAGGGGAGACCGGGGTTATGTTGGCCACGGGGCTATGATAACCACCGTGAGAATTTTGTAGAGGAAAACGTAAATTTGATGTGTTGATGAGAAAGAAGGTTGGCAGTAATGTAGACTAACAATTTAAAATATCAACATCGATGGTGTCCCCCTCTGTTATGCTCTGTGCTGTAACATTCTTGTTTACCTCTTATAGCCGAATATAGCCGAAATAGCCCGAAAATGCGATTTTTTTAATTTTGAATTTTGTTTGCTGTGGCGAGTATTTATTTTGTATCTTATTAATCTTTGTTTCTATTTGAAGTAGACCCCTTTCCTTTGATTTTAGTGTATGGATTTATGGCTTTTGACTCCTTGTTTCATAGTTGGATGACTTTGATTTGAGGTAACCCCAATCGGGGCTATGCGGACCATTTTTCTGGGGCTATGTTGACCTACTAAGAAAACATACATTTTATATTTTTTTTTTTTGCGTAAGGTTTCAAATCCATTTTCTTTGAGTTTAAAACGACCCTATTTAGTGGAGAAGTAGATCTTCTTATTATTTTTTAAGTTGCTTTTCACGCCAACTCACTTATTGAATTTGATACTGTTCTTTACAAATTTTTTTTTTATTTTTAAATTTTCAGCTCCAAAGGTATTGAGTTTTACAAAAATTACGAAAGATAAGTGTAAGGGCATAATACTAAGCTTTTTTAAGTGCAATTACAATCAACTGAACAAGGTTAACATAGCCTCCTTACAGGTGGCTCACTTAGCCCCGGGGGTGGCCAATATAGCCCCAAGCAGGGGCTATGTTGACCAAAATGAATTGTCTTTTAAAAACGCACGAGACTCACAAAATTAAAGTATTTTGTACAATGTTTTCAGTTGATTTTAATTTTACACTGTATGCTCAAGGATTAGAGCATTAAAGAAATGGCATTCTATTCTTCTGTTTCTTCAGACACAAGTTTCCAAAAAATCTGGTCAACATAGCCCCGGTCTCCCCTATGATTAACTAATGAAAGAACCAAAATTAAATAAATAAAAAAATAAATTATGATCAGTTATTGTATTTACACTTACATTTGAAGAGTCGGAGATATCTTCCTGATGGGTTGACAGAAAAGCCGCCACAAACGGTAGTATGATGCACAGGACGATATTCATGGTTGTTATGTGTACCTAAAACAACTGATTACTGTATTCGAAAGCGAAGTCCACGCAGAGTTTCTCACTCTTATCAGTCACTGATAATGATTCTGCAACTCGATGAAACATCCTGCAGATAATAAAATGAACTGCGTATAATTTATATCAAACATGACAGTGTATATTTTTAACGATTGACGTGTCAATGGCTGGAGTCAGTCCTAACATATAACTCGTTTCCGGTGGAAGACTGGGCTTCGTAGAAATTAGAAGTCGATGCAACACGCGATAAGTTTCCAAGAAGTCCGAGACAATATTTTTTCCTTTTTTTTAATCAAGATTTTTGATAGCATCGATTCTTATAGTTGCTAAATGAGTTCAATCCACGCCTGGAGTTTTTTCGTGTGTGAATTTCGCTAATTTACTTAATTCAAGGAAACTCGATTTCTCGTAAAGCGCAGCTGACCGATTTAAACACTTGCATGTCCAGAGCGAAAACTGTGAATACAGAATGTGAAAAATTGAATAAATAAGTTATACATTTACTGAGCTGAATTGCTTTCAAACCTCCGGAAGCCGGTGTAATTTTATCTCAGTGACCCATGTTTTACAGTTCAGTAGCGGCTGAAAGTAAACTTTGAAGTCAAGTGCGCCAACAAAAGCCCACAAGCAAATTAAACTCATACGCATTAAACAACAATAAACATTGATTCAGAAAACGCAACGATTTAAAAAAAAATACGTATAAATACATTTTTAATACAACAAGAAGCGCGGAGTCGGGAGAGGCAAACGACATGTGCTAGCCACTCGCTGAAGTGCGTGGAAGGAGACCCTCGTCCTCGAGTTATGGACTGTGACCAATGCAGGGATTGAACAAGATCGGCCCTCGGAAGCTCGGGTGGCCGAACGAGGGATGGCGACCGGAACGGGGACACTCCGCGCCCTATAAAATCCCGGTATCCAGCGTTAAAAAATAAATCAAAACAACGACGCCCGGGCGGCTTGCCCAGTTAAATTTCACCCGAAAAACGGGCAGGAGCAACGATTTTGCACGGCCGAAACGCGAGAGCAGGATTTTTCACGCGCCAGAACCGCTCGGGGCCGGTGTCGGCTCTGTCCGCTCTGTTGTTTAATGGAAGAACGCCGTGTGCACATTTGGACGTTGCCAAATTTCACAGAATGTATTTTTGATAGACGTATTGATTTTCATGAATTTTTTAGATATGAGTGCTTTAGAACAAATGTGATAATCCAAAGGACAAGGAATACGAATTTATGCTAAAAGAAACTATGTGCGTGTTACAATTGTGACATAGCTCCTTTTGGAATTGATACGTACAAGCGGCCTTAGAGTCGTATTCATAGTCGTCTCTTAAACAGCGCCATAACCTAGAAAAAGGAAGCCCTCAAAATAGCATCATAAAATAGATAAGTTTTGGCAACCTTCGAGGAGAGTTGGATACAGCCGATCCTGGACTGGAAACGATGACCTTAACTAATGACCACATCAACTATTTGAATCAAATTCGAACGCTTGGAAGAGCTGAAACCGCGACCGGTTAACAGTACGTTTGGGTGACTTCAGAGTTTCATCCTAAGTTTGGAGAGGAGAGGTCCGTGTGGATCAAACTCGGCGACTTAAGGTCGTAAATCGGAGCATGAGAGAAAATGGGGTATACGGTGGCAGTATTCGAGAAAAAGCAGCAGACAGCCCCTGCTGGCTATAGGCATGTTAAGTACAGGGTGCCTTGAATGGCAAAAAATATTGGAAAGATTTTAAATCCCGTGAAATATCTTATCGAGTTTCACAACGTGAAATATTTCATATTTTGTAGGAGCAAGAGTATGCAACCCACCCAACCTGGGGTAGCTTTTTAATCAGCGCTAGTTCAAAGTTACATGCTCGCTCTCGTATTAATTAAGAAAAGAAAGCTTTAACTTAACACAAAATGGAGAAACCTAACAGAGGTGTTAAAAACACTCGCGCCATTGAAAAATATCCAAAAACGCGTCGCAGATGAAAAAGAATACCTTGATGAAGTGCAACAAAGCTCACAAAGAGATTTGTAACGAGTTTAGCGACTATTTCCTGCTGAGGGAGTGGAAATTAATCTATTGTTATAGGCACTAAGTCAAAACGGATAGACTAGTTAGAGGTATAGCGACTTAATGATAAGAAAATAAAATGACAACATTGCAAAATTGGTGTCCTCAAATACTTTGATTAGGAAAACTGATTATTCAACAACGAACGTAAATTTCGGACATTATTTTCATTGTAATAGAGCACTGAAGTAAAGAATCTGTAAATTGGGTACAGCTTACTTTTCTAAATCTTGCAATTTTTCCGAAATTTCATGAACAATTTTGCACGAAAATTCAAGCTTTCATTTGTCTTGAAAAGTAAACACCCCAGTTAAATACAATGACACGATTAGAGACGCATGAAAACTCTGTGTCGAAACCAGAGATCCATAAAAATCCTCTGATAGTGTTTCCAATAGTATTTACTAGAATTAAAGATGGTGGAAGCTCCCCCCCCCCCATTCATGATAATGCGAGAAATATTTCTTCAATACATGAGAAACCTTTTGACACGAGAATCAGCAAGTCTATTAATACAAGTAAGTAAAAGATTTCATTTTGTCCCTGCCCCCCCCCTTCCATTTTAATTTACTTTTTTTTCTTTCTACCTTTTCAAGGACACAGACTTTTGAACTTGCTACGTACGAAGATTGGCTTGCAAAAAAAAATATATTTTTAGGAAGTAGATGTATTTATTGTTTTTCTTTCCTTTCACAGTTCATAAAAATTGATCGTCAAAAAAACGCAACATTGACGATCTTGAGAGGACACTTGGGCATGGCTCGATCTTTAACTGAAAGCATAGCTGCATCAATTAAAGAAAAAAATTGTCTTTGATCGGCGGATAACCCAAAGAAAATATCGTTCTTCGGCATGACAAGGCCTTACAACGCAAAAAATGGTGTCTAAGATGACTCTCAAATGGACGTATTTCTGCCAAACGGAACTACGTGCGTCAAGGCATGAGCTCTGAGACCCATAAGAATATATGCATAACAAGACTCACGTCACGATGCACATAATGGACTAGTAGACAAGGTACGAATTTCAGCATTCTGATACATGTTTCTTAACCAAAATTTTACGTAAAACACGATGCGCACAGCAAAAATTACCGAAATCAATTCCTTACAAAGATATTTAATGATTCCTGATGCGTGAATTCAAACCACTCGCTCATTAAAACTCAATGCTCTACGTGCTTCACATCGCGCGCTAAACATTATCATGACAGTCTCTGCGATATAAAAATCTGGCAACCTCAATCTTGACGCTTTGGCTCAGCTGTAGCAAATTGATGATAGTTTGAACAACACATGGTGGAAAATGAACACTGCTGGATTGAGAAGCTTGCTGAAACCGTTGTAGTGCGCGATTCGATTCACGTAGAGCTTTGAGTTTCTTGTGAGCGGGCAGTTCAAATTCCTAGTAACCGATGTGAAATAAAAACGTTAATATCTTCGTTAGGAGTTGGTTTCAGTAATTTTCGTGGTGCAAATCGTATTCTACGTAAAATTCTGGTTAAGAAACTTGTATCAGATTGCTTAAATTCGTACCTTGTCTAGTGGTCCATTCCGTTTGGCAGAAATACGTCCAATTCATCATAGAAATGCGAGGGATGGAACCTAGGGCCCACTACGAAGTTCCGCCGACAGCCCCTGACGGATAGGCAATCCACACATTAGTAATCGCTGAGCGATGTGTAGCAAAAACGAGAAAACTTATGGAATGCTAGGGAAATTACAGCAGTACTAAGTAACAGCGCGGTAGTTCTTCTTCCTTCGGGGGGGGGGGGGGGGGGGCGGCGGCGTCAGCCTTGATGTACTTAATACGTCGCTTGGCTGGCATAAGGGCGTAACTACACTCTGCAATCAACCCTGTCTTACATACAATGTAATACTTTTCCGGGCTCATCTCAATGTGTAGTTACGCCCTTATGTCAGCCAAGCGACGAATAGACTGATACCACAATCCTCCGATAGCGTGTCCGACTGAATCTATAATTATAAGATTATGTCCTGTCAGAAGAGATCCTATTCTAATTCGACGGAAAAAGTTGACTGCTGATTGATCAATTGAGTTGTTAGAAAAATATGTCTGACATGTTTCAATTGTACATTTTACAATTGCCGAAAGCTAATTTAACCATGAGAGTGATTAAATTGGCATTTTTTTATTGTAAAATCTACATTGAAACACGTCTGACACTATACATGAACTACAAAATTGTTACATCAGCAATTTCATTTTTTTTCGTGTTTGATTCATTAAAAGACCGATGTCCTACTGACTTTGACTTTGCCGAATTATTGCACTCACTGCCTGTTTCGTCTCCGCCCGCACACAGTGCAGCGATTTCGGCCAGGCCGTGAATGCAATTCCGGAGTTCTTACACACTCGGATAAAAGGGTCTATGGAATGGTGGATATAAGACACTCTGGATATATGTATGTGCGAGTATCTATATTACATGTATGTATTAAATGATTCCAAGGAAATCTAGTAGCCAGTACCACATTCCCGATCATTGTAACCATACAGCTAGTAGATAGTACAACGCACGGTTACTCATAGGAATCTGGTGCTGGTTACTAGATTTCCTGGGAGATAAAAATAGCCATACATTCAAAGACCCATCACCAGCTAATTTTTCGTCGATAATGCGTGGATTGAACGGTTTATTTGAAGAAGGGCGTGACCGCCAAAAGTTAAGATTCGAGAAAACACGAAAAAAAATTATTTTCTCGTATAATTGTTCATATTTCTGATTAAAAAATTAGCCGATGTTCTACATGCCATCTGTTTTAAAACCACGGTCTCACGAGCAGCATTGGGAAGATTGGATGCGAGTATTAACAAATTTAAAATTTTGATGGATATGCTCTTCATCCACCAAACCGCTCAGTACTGCCATTTTAGCAGTACTATGAAAGAATCAAGTATCAAGTAGCGTGAGTGTTCAATAACAAAGTTAAAAATCAAAGTTGGTTCCGTTACTCGTAGTTTTTATCATCAAAAAGTACTCTGCGCTGGGAGAGGTGGAACTGAACAATAGGCCCTTTTTCCACTAAAGCAGATTTCAAATGTTAAAAAAAAAAAAAAAAAAAAAAAAAAAAAAAAAAAATAAAATCTTACAGATCAATTTGGGTAGAATCGCTCGGAAGTGAGGTAATTCCGCCCTTAAAAAATTGTACTCCATCGATAGCTCAATTGGTGAAAATTCCTTCTTCAAATAACCCGTTCAATTATTGCTCTCACGGTCTGTTTCGTCTCTACCCGCACGCAGTGCAGTGATTTCGGCCAGGCTGTGAGAGCAATCCCTAAGTTCTTATACACAGAAGTTACGGTGGCGTGGCGTAAATTGCGATATATCGACTGATATGTAATTTTAACCTATGGTAAAGAATCGATTATTAAGGTGTTCGCTGCGAACACCCTGTTTATCGATCCTTTTCCATAGGCTTAAATGGCAGATCATTCGATAAATCGCAAAGCATGTCACGCCACCGAGAAGTTACGCGGAGAACAAAACAATTGATTTTTCGTACCCCCCCCCCCCCTTGATAAAGCAATAGAATTTTCGAAGTTTTTCTTTGTATTTATAAATTTATCGAGTGAAAACAGTAATTTTGATCAAAAACTATTACTGACGACGGGAATAAAAAGGTAGACCGAGAAAAATTCCTGTGGACTAGTCAATATAAACGGTAATTTGGGGCCGGTTCAATCCTTTCACCGAAAAACACACCTAATAAGGGCCGGTTCAAGCATTGATGAACCTTAGAGTTGCCTCTGACTAACGAGCAACATACGTTTTGTTACTATCAATAGGTATACGAAATGAAGTACACTCCTGAGTAAAACGATGCTGAATGCAAAAAAATGCGAAGTCGCGTTTCACTACCACTGCCTACACTTCGTATTTCAACAGCCTCATTACCTGTAACCAGTGGCGTGGCGTGCTTTGCGATCTATCGATATTTTCCCATTTGAAGCTGTGGTAAAGAATCGATTATTAAGGTGTTCGTTGCGGCACCCTGTTTATCGATACTTTTCCATAGGTTTAAATGGCCGATCAATCGATGTATCGCAAAGCACGCCACGCCACTGCCTGTAACCGCGAATCCTTCCAATAACGTTAACAAACAACAACTGATAAAGTAACTAACAAAACTGAAAGTATCGATTTTCGAACGTCGTCGAAATTCTTCAGAACTTGTTTTACTTTTTTTCTTCTTCCAGAAAAAAATTGATTCACACCTTTTTTATTTAGAGTTTCTGTGAATTTCCTTCGTTCTTTCACATATAGTCACAGATTGTTTCAAAGAGACACTCGAGGTAGCTTCCAAAAAACTGTAAAACATCACCGCAGATTTCGGAAAATTGTTAAGGAAAATTGCACATAATGGGTGCAATAAAGATGCAACTAGGAAAGCCGGGACCTTGCACCCTTCTAGTTCTACTTGGTGCACTTGAGAGGAATTTAAGTACAGAATAAGTGCATGACATCTATGCTATAAGCTCCGAGGCCTCCTAAATTTGCATAGGTATCTGGTAACGCTTAGTTCTAGCGTTCTACAGGGCCAATATTCTTGATTTTTGCGGCTATCGACGGACAAATGTCACTAAATGAGCCCGCTCTATTCAAATTTTGAAAATATGACCCACGTTTCTTTGTATTACTTGGTAAAGTTGCGAAATTTCCCATTTAGATCATGTAAATGTTTATTTTTTGTCACAGTTCGTTTGAGCCTTCTACTGGGCCGATTTCCACGATTTTGCGGCTATTGACAGGCGATAGTTCCTAGATGAGCTCGCTGTAATCATATTTTAGAAATATGACCCAAGTTTTCTTATATAAGAGTAAATCAGTGAGCGTAGAAAGGGGGCGAACTTTAATTGAAATGGTGGGAATTTCAAAATTAGTGGAAAATTGAACCAAGCGGGAAATGTTGAATCTTTGTCTGACGCGTTAGTAGGGTAAGATAAGAGAGTTGAAGGTGTGCTTCTTTTCTATAGACTATCCAAAAGCGACGAAACGCTCCGTTCCGTTTCAGTCTCGGCGTTTGAAGTTAAGGAAGTTTGGAATAAATGCCGATTTTGCTTATTCGATTCAATATTGGTCCAATCCGTTCCGACCGAAAGAGATGGGACAAATGAGGGTTGAGTATAAAAATCTTGGAATTTTTTTTGGTCGTTCTTATGTCGAAGCGGTCCTGAGAGACCGCGAAGCGCCCTCTATGAGTTGGGCCGCGTAGCGACCAGGGGGCATAGCCCCTTAGTTCTTGTCATATTTACAACTGTATTTCATTTACTTTTACGATTTAAAATGCCTCTTAAGACATCTCAATTCCAAAAATTTAAAAGGGAGCATCCCTTCATCCCCTTTTACCAACTGGCGGAGACCTTGCAAACCCCCTAAGTGGGATGTTTTCCGGTACACTCCTTGATCCTCCCCCCCCCCCCACGAAAAAGTCCTTGTTCCGCCCATGGATACGTACACTGTTAAAAAAAATTAGCTCAGAGCACGACCTATATAAGGAAGTCGCTCGGAAGTCACTCATCGCTCAGGGCCAATTTCCACGGAGTTGAAAATCTCCGACGTAAGTATGGAAATGCTGAGCTAAAGTAACTCAGGCATAAGGACGGGCTGCGTCGCTGGCGACTGCCCTCCCCTTACCCCTGGCATCCGTCTCATACCCCGATCCGTTTCCCCCCTCTCCTCCCCTCCCTCTCCTCTTCTCCCCTCCCCCCCTCCTCCCATCCCTCCCCTCCCTCTCCTCCCTCCCTCTTCTGCCTTTCCCTTCCACCTGTAACTGCAATGTATGTTCTTTTTTTTGAAAAGATGTGAAGTTGTACTGCAAATCAAATCATGTCTGAGGAACTTTCGGGCCGATATCCCACAAATTCGGAGCCAAAGTGTTTTTTGAGTTGCAAACACGCGACGGAAAATCAATATTTGTCATAGCTGAACAGCTGTCTCCAGTAATTTCGAAAACGCTTTTAGACAAAGAAAAGTTTTATAGATATTAAGTATTTTGTGAACATAAATTCAGTGTAAGCTTAAAAAATAAATATACACGATAACAGAATTCTAATTTTACTGGACGCCACGCCATACCCTTATAATCAGGCTTTGATGCCCAAAAGTATCATACGAGCTAAAAAGAATAAATGACAATTTCGTAGAATTATACTGCAAAATTTTATTCAATACACCTGAGGTTTTTCGGCATACAGTGCCATCTCCAGACGCATAACGAACTTTCACTAAGGAAACTACAGATACTTGACAAGGAAGTACAACTAAAAGCAAATAATCCATTAACGGAAGCAACATGATGGTTTTAAATAGGGAATAATCTAAATAAACTACCATGCACATGCAAATCAACAAGCGATAAGGAATGAAGCGATAAAAGAGAAAGAGATACAACTTTGCAGTATAATGGTACGAAATATGTATTTTTCCTCTTAAACCTAGTTTCATAAAACTGCTGCCCTTACCGGCGTTTTCAAAATTCCTGGAGGTAGGCTATTCTACTAGGACGAATTTTTATTTTCCGTCGTGTTAGGAACTCAGCGAACACTTTGGTATGGGATCCATTGGGTATTAGCCTGGAAAGCCTTCAAACAAAATTTAATTTGCTGTACACCTTCACGAGTCGCAACTAATCACTGTTCACGCAAAAGCCACTGGCTGGAGACTGACGCCGTCGCAGTCGTGAATTCCAGAATAAGATTGTAACGGTCAATGCGCGTTGATGATGCGCAGAAAATTATAGCTCTGTTTCTTCTTAAGTATCTTAAATCTGAGTGGAAAGTATCTCTCCCGAGCATATAGCTGTCTTTCCTGGAGTGACACATGCTACAAGGAGCTTCCCATGCCAGAGCGAGCTATCTAACTCACCGCAAAATTTTGTCACTCGATGCTCCAGGCAGGATAGCTCCATAACATTTCACTCAGGCCACTCAGGCCAGAATAATTTTTAACAGTGTATGTTAAGACTTTAGCATCTACTTATTGTTGACTCTAACAGATCTGTGTAAATATGAGTCCTCAACGGATCACTGGGAGAAGTGCAGTTGCGTCAGTGAAGCTACTACTTAAGGAAAGATCCTAACGAACATCTGAGCTACATAGTACATGTGGCACAAAAAAGAAAATTGCATGACGGAAAAAATACGAGCACTTATAAAAAAATGTTACGGCTCAGAACAGACCTGCATAACCTCTATGATTTTCGGGAAAAAAGGAGCTAGAAAGTAAATGATTTCCCCCATTAAAAGTACCTATGCTTATGTCAATCTCTTTTAGGTTCGTTCAAGATCAGTTTTCATTTGGAAAAATGTTTATACATTCGATCAAATTTAGAGGAAAAAGAGTGTGACATTTATGTTCTTACAATGGGAAATATTCGTCCGCGATCTGAATTGAGAGTAATGACGTGAAAGGAGATGCTATTTTTTATTATAATTATTATTTTTATTTTTAAGTGGCATGATGCAACTAACGTAATCCGAATGCCTCCATTATATTCTTTCAGTATGTACAGATTAGATAAGTTTTGCACATACTCAACGTGCAAAATCAAATCGCACTAATTTTCATCTCTTCATTTACATACTTATTGTTAGTCTTTAAAAGAGAGCATTGAAAGTTAACTAACTAAGATACTTCATTGTTTAAAAGACATAATATGCGCGCGCTTAATTAATTGTGATGGAACATACTGCACTCGCGTTTAATTTTAAAGAAAAATGCTGAGAGCGCTTTCATTATTGGGGGGGGGGGGGGGGGGGGAATTATTTTAAGATTTTGGATTGCAGGACCCGACGTTCACTGAAGAAGAAAATGCAAGCCTGTCATTTCCAGTGGACAATCACATATCTTTGTGTACAAATACTGCCACGCTGAGGAAGAACGCCGTATGAACATTCGAGAGTTGCCAAATTGCCTTCGATAAACTATTTATCTTTGCGGAAAGTTATGAATATTTTTCCTTGAAATTTTCAGGAACTTTAGAAATTGGAGGGAAAATATTCAAAAGTTTACCCGGAAATCCGTGTTTTAGCAAAGGAAATTTGGCAACGCCTGGAGGTTCATGCGGCGTTTTCACTTAACACGGCAGAATAAGAATAGAAACATACCTCTACAAAGCCTGTAAGTTTATCTGTGGACTACCTTCCCTTTTCTGATTAAAAAAAATCCCCATTGTCAAAATAGATGACCAGGGGGCGGTTTCACAACTGAATACAGTTTTAAGGCATTCGAAACGAGTCATTACCTTTAAGATTTGAGGTCCGATTAGCTGTACTTGCATTTATGCAAACTTAAACACAAAATCACTAAATATCCTTCCTGATAAACTAATCGTGAGACCAACTCGACGAAAAATGCTGTCCGGAAATTTTGGGAGTCGTTTTACAAGAATCTAGGATCAGATTTTCCAAATAACTATGGTTTCTTGTGCAGCTGAAAATCAGTCGCTAGCGTCAAAACCTACTTTTCTAATTTTTTTAGTATTCATTCTATCGTGTTTATATTTGTGGGCTGTGCAGTTTGTGCATTTCTCTTGAGGTGATGTAAAAGGGATTTCAAGGAGCATCGAAAAATTATACTGCTCCATCTAGACAATGATGAGAGCAACAATAGACGTAGGTTCATTGAGCACGGTAAGCAGGATAGCAGTATTCAACTACGGATCTCTGAAGATCTAAAAATGCAATACGACGGTGAAACTACCAAACCACGTATCTCGGTTTGCGACGTCGCAAACTTCCTGTCATACTTTATTTTTTAAATGAAAAACTACTTAACATCCAGTCTTGAAAATTTCTGTGATTTTTCCTTTTTGTGCGGAGAAAATTCTGTGAAAATTTCAAGGAATGATATTGATTTGGTCTACTTCAAAAAAATAAAATGTGAGCGTAGATTTTTAAACACCGCAAACGAGATACGTGGTTTGGTAGTTTCACCGTCGAATACTATTCTGCCGTGCTAAGGAAGAACGCCGTATGAACATTCGGAAGTTTGCCCAATTTCCTTTGATAAAACCTGTATTTTTGACAAAATTCATGCATATTTTTCCTTGAAATTTTCAGATATTACAGAGTAAATTGTGTACAAAATTGTCTGAAAATTTGAGAAAATAATATTCACAATTTTCCCAGTAATTTCGGTTTTTATCGGAGCAGACATGGCAACGTCTGAAGGCACATACGGCGTTCTTCCTCAGCACGGCAGTACTATGGATACGAGTACCCGAGAATCGTAAAAAATGAGAACAAGCGGCAACGGTATCCTGAACTTCAACGGATCAGTTCCAATAAAATAGTGATTTTTACCTTCCTCTTGAAAAATGTATCTTTACACTTTAAAAATGTTCAGGGCGAATGGCCACGAAATATAAATTGAAATTCATTCTCAGTTCAAGGCAAAAAATTAATCTCGCGTAAGATAAAGGAATCTAGACAAATATTTCAAAGTGAATACATTGAAATTATGACTAATATGGCGACTTCAACTGCAAGTTTTGGTAGAATTGCATTGTCACATTTCATCTTATCCCACAGCTTAAAACTGAGCGGTTAAAAAAAGCATAGCTTTTCATTCCAACTTTCTTACAACGATACGGCTAAAATAGAATTAAGTATGACAAAAATATGCGGTATTTTTACAACGGAGCTCTTACATGCCATGGGTATTTGCGATTTAAGTTTCCTTTAGACTTTTTAAGATTTCGCGAGAAACGCGATTAGGCTCCCAGCTGGTTTTCTTTGAAACGAACTTTTAAATTTTAAAATAAAAGATACTGAAAATAAGTAAGGTTGTAATAAAAGGGTGCATCTGCGTTATGAGAGGAGGCCACCTTTATATCCGGTCGCCCTCTACAAACTACATACACATAATAGTGAGCAAATACACGAACAGGGTTGCGGTACAAATTCAAAATTCCTTCAACGAGGTGACAAGAAGGGCAGTTTTAAGCTCCGAAATTTGTTGTTTTGAACATAATCCTTTCTCATCACGTCATGACGATTGACATTTAGGCCCATAGAGCCAAAACTCGTAAATTCATATGCGGAGTAGCGTTTAAGAAAAATTTGTATTTTAATTTTCATCCCTTAAATTGTCCGCACATTTAAGTTAAGGGTCCGCATATGTAATTTCGGTCCATCCGCGGTATCGCGGAGGACCGGGGATTTGCTTTACTTCAATCGGAAATGATCGTGGCATGTAAGAGCTTTGTTGTCTGGGAGCCCACCATAAGTCAGAGTTTCGTGATGAGTAAGGTAAGTTTTACTTTTTAATCGTCATAGTGGGTGCCTGGGTGTAAGGCCTTAAGGTGAATTGTATAAGGCCTTAAGGTGAATTGTATAAGGCCTTGAGGTGAATTGTATAAAGCCTTGAGGTGAATCTTCTAAGGCCTCAAAATGGTTCCGCTGAACCCGGGTTCCCGGGAACCCGAGTTATTTTCATCGCGACTTGCTTCTCACGGTCGAGGCGTCTAACGGCGATCGCCGCTCGTGCAGCTCCGGCGAGGATCCCATCCGGAGACCCGCCCGGACCCGCCCGGACCCGCCGGCGCTCACCTCCTGCACTGAAAATAAACTTGTCCTAAATTTAAGGAAACATGTATCCTTAAAAAGTTTCCTAATTTCAACACGGTGTTAGCTTGGAACAAGCCAACAGTTATCTCGATCCAAGGTAACAAAATTGTGTTGAGTTAAGAAAACCATGCTTTCTTGAACCACGTATACGTTTTCTTGAAACAGACTAACGATTACTTGAAACGGGAAAACTGTTTCCTTAAAATTAGGAAACGAGGGAATCGCTTCTGTGTCCTAAATTTAAGGATCCATGTGGTGTTGATCGAAGAACCCTGTTTCCTTAGAATTAGGAAACGGAGAGAAGCAAAGCCGTTTCCTGAATTGAAGAATCCTTGGAGTGTCGTTTGAAGAGATCAGTTTCCTTAAAATTAGGAAACGGGCATAGCATTTCCTGTTTCCTCAATTTAAGGATACATGTATTGTTGATCGAAGAAACCCATTTCCTTAAAATTAGGAAACAAAAAAATTACCAAACGCCAACTGAGGAGGTGGATGCAACGTGCCGTACACCACCATGTATTCGGCGAGTTGCTCAAGAGGGGCCTTATAAATAATAAATATAATATATATAAATAATATAATATATAATAAATATAAATAATAATAATAATAATAAATATACCGTCGCTCCTTTGGCGGAAGGGCGCATCTACACTTTGAGATGATGAGCCCTTCCGTCCGTATACCACCATGCTCTCTACGGCTTACCTACGTGAAAATTTCGATGCACCCTTACGCCCATGAGTGACATCACGCTCATAAAAAACGTAACGCTAAATTTCCAATTTTTGGAACCCCACTCACTTCTTCCCTCGTAACACTTTTGCGACGTAGGTCCCTATTCTTTCACACGTAAAAACAAAACGGCGTAACTCTCTCCTTGACCATTTCTCTCCGTTAGAGCGTTGCATATTATTTGAACGGTCCTTTACAGAAATCCGACCGAAACGCTTGGATGGCGTTATTCGTAAGATCCACTCCACTCCAAACAAATTCAGTATGTTTAAATTTAATCAATTAATCTCTTGTTCGTAAAGGATTTACGCGTCGGAAAGGTGGAGGTTTTGAAAAAACGCAATTTTTGTGCCTTATCAAAAATATTGTTTTCAGTCCAAAATGTCAGAATGCTTTATAGAAATGCACGGATCAGAGCCAAAGTTCCTTTAATATTTTTCGTTGAATTTTCTGATTCGACGAAAATTTCTTAAAATTTTCTAAACAAAAGCGTGCGTCCGTTAATGTAGGTAAAAATAAATAATGTGAAGCTTTTCAACATTTTACTGCAAGTACACTCTTTGAATCTGGTCGCGTAGCCTCGAACATTTTTACATATAAGTGTCTTCAAATCCCAGAAAGCTTGACTCGGCCCGATATGTACTCATTAAAGTATTACCTATACATGCCTTTATCACCACATCTTTACCGCTATTCCGAGTACATTTTGAAAACTCCATAAAGATCATTTATCTTTTATGTGGCAATTTTATAGCCAGCATTAAATAATCTTAGATTATTTTGTCTATACTTTATTGGAATTTTAAATCATATTTACTTTCAGTATGAGTAGAAGCGGTTCTCACATGAGCCTCTTTGATTTACGCATTAACCTTAATGATATGGGCGTCAGATTGGATAATCGAATGAGTGATAATTTACCTTTGAGAGGCAGTATGAAAATCTGTCCTTTAACCAGACTTAAATAAAAAAATAATTTACTCCATGATCATATTATCTCCAAATGAAAAAGAAAAGGGAATACGTTGGTTAAGTTATGGCGGCGATAGCCCACGGTCTTTAAATAAATAGTATCTGAGAACCAGCTGATAAAGAGAAAGAAAAGAGAAATATGTGGATATTTAATATATTTAAATGATAATTGAGGTAGTATTTGCTAGATAAACCCAAGTGCTATTGAGCGGTAGCAGGTGGGCATCTGCGTAGCCAAAGAGATAGATGCGAATAGGTTTAACATAGGAAAATAACTCCTCATCGCTCGCGAGGGTAGGATGGCCGAGTGGACTACGGTGTCGGAATTTCACTCTTCCCGGGACAATGTCGAAGGTTACAGGATCAAATCTCAGCCAGGGCGAAACGGAGTTCTTCATCAGGATACCAGAGGGAGCGCGAAGCGCGTCAACTACGTGAAGGAAGTCACCCCCGGCAGTACCAACAATAGGGGTATGCGCTTCAACGGGCATGGATAGGGACACTAGGCGGGGAGCTGATTCTCAGGGCGGCGACGCGGCGGGACCGGCCGTTTCCTAATTTTAAGGAAACGCTTGCAGGTACAGTTTCCTTTTTTTTTTTTTTTTTTTTTTTTTTGAGGAAACGTTTCCTGAAAACAACACAACACTTAACTTACTTTTAGGAAACTCTTCGCGCGGCGGTGTTTCCTAATTTGAAGGAAACGTTTTCGTGCTTCAATGTAACAGGAGTTTTGGTTCAAGAAATCGCGTTTTCTTCGACCAAGGCAATACCGTTTTCTTCATTCAAGACTTCGTTTCTTGTCCACTTTTTTCAAGTATCCAATTTTCTTAGGTCAACACGGCGTCACCTTGAATTTAGGAAACGTTATTTTCAGTGTGTAGACGGTGCCCCCGACAACCCCTGGGCCTCTGCCAGGGCCACTACACGCATGCTCACCCGAGGCCCTTGTTACACGGACAATCGCAAACGGATTCCCGTCCGAGTGGAGCTCAGCAATGCTCATCGATAAGCATCGATGGACGTTGGTGACCTCCACTTGGATGGGAATCTGCTCGCTCTTTGTCCGCGTAACAAGGGCCTTGGAGCCGAAGGTGCGTCTTCACAGTTCGTCCGACTGCCGGATGGAGGGTACGTCAAACAACCCCCCGAGCGCTCCGTCAGGTGACGGAGCGCTCGGCGGATCGCTTGGCGAACCATCTATCCGACAGTTGGATGAACTGTGGAGACGCACCTTCGGCTCGGTTCCCCCATCACCACCACCAACCACCATGCACCACCGCCAACATGCACCATACACCATGCAGCACCACCACCAGATTAGTGGAAGAAAAAAAAGAGGTTAGTGGAAGAGAAAGAGAGATTGAAGGCAGAGAAAGAGAGATTGAAGGAAGGAAAAGAGAGATTGAAGGAAGGAAAAGAGAGATCGAAGGAAGAAAAAGAGACATTGAAGGAAGAAAAGTAAAGATTAGAGGAAGAAAAGTAAAGAGTAGAGAAAGAAAAGGAGAGATTAAAGGAAGAAGAAAAGAGATTAAAGGAAGAAGAAAAGAGATTAAAGGAAGAAGAAAAGAGATTAAAGGGAGAAAGAGAGAAAGAGAGAGATTAAAGGGTGAAAGAGATAGATTAAAAGAAGAAAAAGAGATTAAAGGAAGAAGAAGAGAGATTAAAGGGAGGAAAAGAGAGATTAAAGGGAGAAAAAGAAGAGACTAAAGGGAGAAAAAGAGAGAAAAAGGGAGAAAAAGAAGAGACTAAAGGGAGAAAAATAGAGATTAAAGGGAGAAAAAGAAGAGACTAAAGGGAGAAAAAGAGAGATTAAAGGGGAAAAAAGAGATTAAAGGAAGAAAAAAAGAGATTAAAGAAGTGAGAGAGAAAAAAGAAGTGGAAAAAGTGAGGGAGGTTTTACAGAGACCGACTAAACTTTTGGAGCGGTTGTGAGGCAAGGAATTTCAAGGGCTGAAGAAATAAGTTCAATGAGAAGAGGGTAGTGAGCAGAGGAGCACAATGAGAAGGAAAAAGAACATGAAAAATCGGCCTACAATCGTGGATTACCTGACCTGATTGAATCACACTCAAAGAAATTGAAAAAGGTCACTATTTCGCTTCGTAGTGTTGAGTGGGGACATAGCAATTGGATGAAATAGTAATATTAGATTGGTTGTGCTTTCACTAAAAGTTGAGTTCCAAAACCGCCTATCTACCATCCAGTGAGGCAGGGGACGGAGAGGGGTAAACAACTTGCACTCGTCGCAGGAGAATCGTGAATTTCATAACTAACACTGAGAATGAGAATGCTACCGTGCTACGGAAAAACGCCGTACAAGCTTTAATGGGATCTCTTTGGGCCCCTCAGAGCTTTTCATCAGAATGACGAGCTGAGCAACATATCCAAGCGTCATCCCGTTTGACCGGGGGGGGGGGGGGGGAGGGGATTTCCCATAAGGAAGGAGCGGGGTTCTTTCTTCTGATCAAATATAAATTTTCAAGTAAACTTATAGATACGTTTCATTCAATTTTTCAGAGAATTAATTTGCGATTCACTCTACTGAATCTGAAAATTTCAAAAAAATATTCTCAAATTCCCCAAAAATGAATATTCTATGAGAGGCCGTCCATAAATGGCGTCACCCGAGTAGGGGGGGGGGGGGGGGGGAAGGTCGTCTAGCGGTGGATGGCGCGTTGTGTGAGGAGGAGGGGGGGGGGGTCAAGACGTGAGCTTCCCTGAAGTTAAAAATTGGTTACTCGTATTTTATTCTTAATCAATTTTTGCGATTTGTCAACAAGTAATTCCAATTTTTCTCAAAACAATGAAAATTGCGCTGTTTAATTTTCCAGCTAGAGACATATTGCGGCCTTGATTATTTTCCTTCTTCAAGACCACATCATATAATTGATCCACTATAAAATAAATTAATTATATTCTTAATTCTGCAGACTGTATCCACTGTTTTTATCGACTTCCTGCATTTCCACTTTCGGCGCTAAGGATGATGTAATTTCTAGGGGGGAGGGAGTCTTCGAAAATTGAAAATAATGGGTGACGTAATTTTAGGGACAGCCTTGGAAGGGCAAGTTGGCAACATCCGGATGCTCATACAGTGTTTTTCCTTGGCACGGCAGCTGAATGGAAGAAGTGGTGACGGACGAAGGGGGAGAAAGACCGGGAGAGTTGTGAATATTCCGCCGGCATGGCACTTTCCTGGAAAACGTTTGGAGATTGAGGTGGAGGAAGTACGAATTTGATGAACAAGGACGTAATTCGGCGGATTGACAAAGGGCAAAGACAAGTTGTCGAGAGAATGGAGTGAACAAATTCGGCCGGTGAAATCTGCTGAAATCGTCGGGGCGAGCTAGGAATGCTAGGATCCCGAGAAGAAGGGGGCTTATCTACCTGCTAGACCACCGCAGCCAGACACAGACATCCGGTCCGGTGCGTTCAGTTACGTGAGCGAAACGCAAAGGATTGCGCCCGCCTTGTCGTCGCCACCTCGTTTCCCTCACTCACACTCACACTTGCTCAAATTGTCAAAACACTCGAAGAACTTCGATCCTACTCATGAGCCTTTCATTCAACTCGAATTAGGCGGGAAACTTCCCTAATCATACATCGGCTCTCTGCTCTCTCTCTCCCCCTCTTTCCTCACTATATTACTCTGATCCTGATCTAATTGGTCTGGATCCAGGGGCGGACTGGGTACAAAATCGTTGGTTGGGCGAAGGTGGCGCAGGGGCCCCAGGGGGGGTCTGGGGGGGAACTTCCCAGCTCAGAGGGGGGTCCGCGGGGCCTCCCCCGGAAAATTTTTCAAAAAGAGCCCCTCCCAGATCAAATTTTAGGCAGTCCTAGCTTAAAATTTGTGAAAAATTTGAGTGTTCAAAAGTGATGTACTCCACCTATTTTCTGTACTTTTTTTTGAGACTGAAGCACAAGTCAAGGAATACTATAACAAAGATGAGAGCACGGGGCCATGATACCTGAAACTTAACAATATTTTAGGGTAACAAACAAACAACTTGCCTCCCCTCTCCCTCCCCCGCCAACTTTTAGAAATTTGTAATCTAATTAGTCGCATTTTGAGGCAGATTTTCCATCAATGTCTGCAGAAAAATTACGTTTCCGTTTTGAACTTTCAGCAAAAAATACACATATACACTCAAAAAGATCCTGAAAATTTTTGAAATTTTAACTCTATTTGGACACATTTCGAGGCTTCCGTTGCGCAGATTTTCCATCAATGTCTGCAGAAAAATTACGTTTCCTTTTGGAACTTTCAGCAAAAAATACACATATACACTCTAAAAGATCCCGAAAATGTTTGAAATTTTAACTCTATTAGGACGCATTTCGAGGCTTCCGTTACGCAGATTTTCCATCAATGTCTGCAGAAAAATTAGGTTTCCTTTTGGAACTTTCAGCAAAAAATACACATATACACTCTAAAAGATCCTGAAAATTTTTGAAATTTTAACTCTATTAGGACGCATTTCGAGGCTTCCGTGACGAAGATTTTCCATCAATGTCTGCAGAAAAATTAAGTTTTATTTTACTTTAACACAAAATACTTTCAAATTGTTACATTCAACAAAGCTGGAAAATTTTTGAAATTTCAACTCTATTTGGACGCATTTAGAGGCCTTTCTGACGAAAGTTTTAGGAATGAACATGGTGTTTTCATTTAAAACTTTACATTAAAAGAGATAAATATCTTCGACGGTCTCAAACTTCTTCTTTTCTCGCACTTTCTCATATTCTGTATCCTCTGTCCTTCTCTCTTTTCCTCCCTTTTTTTTGCTTTCGGAGGGGGCTTGAGTCCCCGAAGCCCCCCTCCTCCCCGGCTACGGGCCTGGCGATCGCAGCCTGATTTTTTCTAATTGTAAGTCACTAGATAACCACCTGGGCGGCCCCCTCCTCATATACCTCTTTCTCTATTCTCCAGCGCTCCCTTAATTTGATTCAATCCATCCGTGGTTTTTGGAAAGATTTTCTCGATCCTTCATAGTATTTTATATTCATCAGGGTCCTCAAAGTTCTTAGCCGGTTTAAGAAGCTAAAAAGTAGTCTTCGAAATGCGGGCCCCCACCTGATATCACTGGGGCCCCTTGAAGAAACGAACGTTTCAAATGGGGCCCTCGGAGTCATAGGTCAGGGGTCCCGGCGCTTTTGTAATAGCCTGAACCATCATCGGTCTCCGGTCAAGTGCGGAGATCTGCGCTTTTCATTAGGGCCCCTTTCATTCAAAAGTCCGGGGCCTGGGTGCTTTTCCAAATTTCAAGGCCCATTGCACTCCTTGCAGTTCAAGACTGGGGCCCCAAGGTCACCTTCGAGGCGCCAATACTGCTCATTTTGAAGTCTTCCGAATTTTCTTTTCCATTGAGTGAAATTTTGTATATTTCTTTTAAGCCCTCGAGGGGGCCCCAGAGAGGTTTCTAGAGAATTGATGGTTGGGGATCCCCAACCGCCCACCCGGGCCAGTCCGCCCCTGTCTGGATCTTAAACAAGGTTTCAGAAATTCTGCTGTAGTTTCAACTACTGCAGCCAAAAATGCATGGATTTTACCATTTGGGATGTTTAAAAATCTACGATGAAGGTTTATTCTCACTGGGAGAAAACTGACCGAAATACCTACGTGCTTTCTAGAAATTTTTCATGAACGAAAGTGCCACAGAATTGCGTACCTAGAGAAAAATGTAATTTTCTGAAAATTCCTGGACAAATTTTGGTGGCATTTCCTAGCGATTTCGAATCAGCGGGATGGTCATATGAGAAGACATAATTTGAAATGATTTTCACAGAGTATTGGTTTTTGGTAACGACGAACACATTCGACAAGGGAAATTAAGGAAGAAATAAAGCACCATTTATTGCGGCGCTTTCGAAATTATCCATGACATCTGCTGGTATGAAAAGAAAACCTGTAAATTTTCTTGCGAACTTATCCTTAGAAAAAATCTCTCCTGAAACGTGAGGCTCGTAGAAAAAATATACCTATAGAAAGATCTCTCTAGAAGATAATCTCTGCAGAACATTCGCCTCGAAACACTGATCAATGTATTTTGCTCAAATATTTTTAATGAGCTTTCCCTCGCTGCAAAAGTGATATATGATCCTGGATAAGTAACAATAAAATACGGATCAGCGAGTACCTGCTACATGGCGACTGCTTTAGCAGCTATTCAACAAAATTTGACGGCTGCGATAGGTACCAGAATTTTCAATTACTTATAGAAACTAGAGGGGGAAAAGAAGGGAAAAAGAGAAAACAAACGAGGAGGCAGAAACAAGACCATGGTTCAATCCTGTAATTAAATATTCGTTGAGACATGTGGAGTAATCAATTTTCAACAGATGGGCAGAATTTAAATCAGAAATAAATATTTAAAAAGGTATCTCAAACCTCGATCCCAGAACCACCAAACCAAATCGTCTTACAGTTGAAAGGCCAAGTTTTCAGACGTGATGAGCACCAAAACTAACACAGAATTCCGTCGCGATTGAAGTCCGACAACATTCGAACGAATCACGATATAATTTTCACAGACGAATCGTTTACGCAACGGCGAGATTATACGCACTATAAGTTCATTTAACAGCGAGAGAATACAGGTGAACTCTCAAAAGAACACAAATCAAATCCACACGGTCACGAAATCGCGCGCGTTAGTTGGAAGGAGGAAAACCGAAGCCAAAGCCAACCTATTCAATACGATTGCTCAGTCCACGAAACGCGACGAAGTAAGGACACTCGGTAAACGCACTTTGAAAGTTCGTACGCGATACTTCAAATTGAAAGGTGTGCTAGAAATTCAAGCCGAGATGTAATAGCCGAACAGATATTCCGAACTTCGGTACCGGCAAACGTGTGTGGTCCGGCGTAGAGTCCCTTTATAACCCAGAGTTAAGACAACTCGATTATCAGCTGACTGGCAGCCGGCCTTGGCTGGCCATGGAGGCCGAAACGAGTGCACTCAAACGAACGATATTGAGGGATAAGGATAAGGAATCCTCCGATGTCTGTCATCCAAAAACAACAACATCAACAAAAACTGATCAAAACCTTAAAATTAGATTGATTAGTGGATAATTTCTTAATATATTTTCATTTTGGTGCGATTAAAATAACAATTCACTCTTGATAAACCACAATTTAGTTATATTTTCATTACTTTTGTTCACATTCGAGGTACCGCCATCTTGGTGCACTCGTTTCGGCCTCCATGAGCGAGAACCAATCAGAATTGGATTTTTTTTTAGGCCACTTTCAGCCTAACCAAAAGTGAGTTGTCTTAACTCTGGGTTATAAAGGGACTCTAGTCCGGCGACTAGACGAAGATTGCGCGTGCACAGAGTGCACACAGACAGAACCTCGAAGTTTCAGGAACTGACGCTGCGCAGCGCAGCAGCAAGGGAGGGTATGGAACGCCGTTAGTGTCAAAACCCTTTTCTTGCGCGCGCGGAATTTTTTCTGGCGCGCGGAAAGAAAAAACCCGTTTTCGATGAAAATCTCTGAATTTCCGGATTCCGCGCCGGTTTTCGATATATTTGCGCCGTTTGTGTCAAAACTATTTTTTCCGGCGCGGCGCTCCAAATCAGTTCCGCGCGCGGAATTTTCGATGTATCGATTCCTGCTCGCCGCCGGCGCGGCGCTCCGAAATCTGTTCCGCGCGCAGAATTTTCGATATATCGATTCCTGCTCGCCGACTGTTTTTTCCGGCGCTACACCAGAAAATAATTCCGCGCGCCACTTTTTCGATTTATCGATTTTTCTGCGCGCGGAGAATATTATCTCTCTTTTGAACGATTTCCATTATCGATCCTCTGCGTGCCCCTGCCGTTGCCGTATGTGGGTCGTGTAAACAAACGCAGATTGATAACACAAATGATCCAAACAACTCGAAATCTCTTAATTTTAATTAATTTAAATCCATTTTCGACTTCAACCAAGCATTTGGCAATAATATTCATCGTATTTTACAACCTGGAGCCACGGCCTATCGGCTCATTTTAAGGTGCATTCTGAAAATCAGTTTTACAAGTCCAATGTCCAAACCCAGACTTTCTTCTTTTACTTTTTTTTAACCATTCTCTTTTCACTTTCGCCTCAAATCAAATGTTTTGCAGTTTTTTTATCTTAAGTAAGTGGTCCTGAATTCATTCAAGAGTTAGAAGTTCACGATTTATTTAGTATTATAGCCTTTTGACCTCTTAAGCTTTATCGATATGATCTCATGTAGTTCGAGGTTTCTTTGGCCCAAACCAAGTGATTACTTACACATCTGATGTGAGTCTTATGGCTCTTCAAATTCGCAGTGTAAAATTAAATCAGAGACTACAGTTACTTAATCCAGTTCTGCTCTCTTGTTCAATGTTTGTCATAAGTGTTTGCTCGTGTCTGTTCTTTATAAATGACCACTGTAGTGCGTATACACAGTTATGCTATCGGTACAGGTATTATTTCTTGTTTTCTACAGTCAGGACTTTCTCTTAAGCGCAATAATTTACCAAAGAAATTCACCTAGTTGCATAAATAATTTGGTGTATAGATATTCTGTTAATGTCTCCTTGCGGTGATGCAAAGTTTCTGAGATCTGTCATAAGTGGATTTTGCATTTAGACGGTCACTCTTGCCTGATAAAATTACTGCTCTAGCAGCTTCAAATTTATACTTTGATCTCTGATTCATCACTAAATGACACTCGTGCGGTGTCATTTATCTTTAATCAGTTCAAAGCTATTTCGACAATGAATCATCAAAGGTCCGATCGAAGAAGGAATTTTCTGGTGAGTGCTGCGGCTGAACCGACATCACAACTCAACTTTCAAAAGCATCAACTTATAAAAATTTATGAGGAAGTGGTAATGGTAAGTGGAAATCATGGTAGTGCTCGCTTCTTTCTTAAGCAAATTGTGCGCTCAAAATTTCAAAATCTACTCACCTGCATGTATATTTGAAGAGAAATACGACATGATATGTAGCAGGCTACACTTCATCTATTAATAATACGTAAATTTGTCTTCAGAGCATTCTTAGGAAACTTCCACAATTTTTAGTTTTGTTCCTGAGAGAAAATTTTGAGATAACTCTGCTGGTATTCCCAGTGTCTTTTCAGAAATTTTGTACTTCGTAGGTATCATCAAATACTTAAGTATCAACAGATATTGTACAAGATAGAAAATTTATTTGAGGATTCCTGCTAGTATGTTGTGTTTCCTGCAGCAACAAGGCTCATCACATTTCATGGAATGAAGTAATCAAAAACTACTTACTTACCTACAGCTTGGTCAGTTTCATGTCTTTCTAGAGTGAAGAAAATATTTTTTTTCTCTCTATTTAAGAATTCAGGGTGAATCAAACCTGTCGAACAAAAATTTTAATAAAATGCCTTTGTTCAAAAACACCTAAGAATCATTTCAATTGTAAAGATGCCGACGATTCTGGTTAAAAGTCCGAAAGTCGGCTGATTTACTGAATTTCTCAGGTACAGACGGATGGAAGGATTTTGAAAAGACATAGAATTACATCCTCCCATAAGAATAAGTCAGGAACATGGTTAAGGTTATCTGGGGATGACATTTGTAACATTTCGTTGCATGATTTTATAATCGAAGAGAAACAGAAAGTCTGAAACTTTGTAAATCTACGTACATGGTTTTCTAGTTAGGCTATGACATCGATATGCTCGTTTTGTTATCAATTAATCTCCACAAAGGTAAGCATACCTACAAACACTGTTCCACAAGAGATACGAATGTAACTTGTGATACCTAAGTGACTTTACAAATCTTACCTGTTAAACTACCAGCTACCTGATTATTGAAACTATGTCAGCCCGATATGAAAAGACATAGCCCTATCTTCTCCATGTAATATATCGGAATTTGTTGTCTTGTCGGGTTGCTCTAAGCCTTCAATAATCGGCCTGCTGATGAGTTGCAAAATATTTCCACTTCCAGACGAATGATCATGTCTTGGTTGATGCTTTCGATAGTAGAGTTGTGATGTCGGTTCAGCCGCAGCACTCACCAGAAAATTCCTTCTTCGATCGGACCTTTGATGATTCATTGTCGAAATAGCTTTGAACTGATTAAAGATAAATGACACCGCACGAGTGTCATTTAGTGATGAATCAGAGATCAAAGTATAAATTTGAAGCTGCTAGAGCAGTAATTTTATCAGGCAAGAGTGACCGTCTAAATGCAAAATCCACTTATGACAGATCTCAGAAACTTTGCATCACCGCAAGGAGACATTAACAGAATATCTATACACCAAATTATTTACGCAACTAGGTGAATTTCTTTGGTAAATTATTGCGCTTAAGAGAAAGTCCTGACTGTAGAAAACAAGAAATAATACCTGTACCGATAGCATAACTGTGTATACGCACTACAGTGGTCATTTATAAAGAACAGACACGAGCAAACACTTATGACAAACATTGAACAAGAGAGCAGAACTGGATTAAGTAACTGTAGTCTCTGATTTAATTTTACACTGCGAATTTGAAGAGCCATAAGACTCACATCAGATGTGTAAGTAATCACTTGGTTTGGGCCAAAGAAACCTCGAACTACATGAGATCATATCGATAAAGCTTAAGAGGTCAAAAGGCTATAATACTAAATAAATCGTGAACTTCTAACTCTTGAATGAATTCAGGACCACTTACTTAAGATAAAAAAACTGCAAAACATTTGATTTGAGGCGAAAGTGAAAAGAGAATGGTTAAAAAAAAGTAAAAGAAGAAAGTCTGGGTTTGGACATTGGACTTGTAAAACTGATTTTCAGAATGCACCATAAAATGAGCCGATAGGCCGTGGCTCCAGGTTGTAAAATACGATGAATATTATTGCCAAATGCTTGGTTGAAGTCGAAAATGGATTTAAATTAATTAAAATTAAGAGATTTCGAGTTGTTTGGATCATTTGTGTTATCAATCTGCGTTTGTTTACACGACCCACATACGGCAACGGCAGGGGCACGCAGAGGATCGATAATGGAAATCGTTCAAAGAGAGATAATATTCTCCGCGCGCAGAAAAATCGATATATCGAAAAAGTGGCGCGCGGAAATATTTTCTGGTGCAGCGCCGGAAAAAACAGTCGGCGAGCAGGAATCGATATATCGAGAATTCTGCGCGCGGAACAGATTTGGAGCGCCGCGCCGGAAAAAATAGTTTTGACACAAACGGCGAGCAGGAATCGATATATCGAAAATTCCGCGCGCGGAACAGATTTGGAGCGCCGCGCCGGAAAAAATAGTATTGACACAAACGGCGCAAATATATCGAAAACCGGCGCGGAATCCGGAAATTCAGAGATTTTCATCGAAAACGGGTTTTTTCTTTCCGCGCGCCGAAAAAAAATTCCGCGCGCCAGAAAAAATTCCGCGCGCGCAAGAAAAGGGTTTTGACACTAACGGCGTTCCATAGGGAGGGGGGAGAGAGAGATGCCGCTAAGCGAATGGCAACGCTCATGAGTACAGGAGGGAGAGAGGGGAAGTACTACCTCAATTTTCCTCACGCACGGGCTTTTGAACCCTTTTCTCCCTTTTCTCTCTCCATTGCCCGAAAATCTTATGGTGATTCGACGGTTGCCATTTTTTGTGTCAGAGCGACGTGCGATAAATCGCATCACTTCGTTCCATAATTTCAGCTACTTGTCATTTTTTTCGAATTTTGAGAATGCAGCTCTGCTGTCATGAGACCAAAGAATTCATTTACCAAATTTTGACAAAGAGATTCAATGTAAAAAAGGCAGGGTTTTTTAAAGGCAAAATATCGTATTCGATACTGATATTGAAACTGTACTAGAATGCGATATTTTTCCTCTGAAAAAACCCTGCCTTTATTACGTTGAATTTGTCAAATTTGGTACATGAATTTTATAGTCTCATGAAAACAAAAGTGCGATTTCGAAATTCGAAAAAAAATGACAAGTAGCTGAAATTCTAACTTTCCGATTTTAAGGCGCTGTTTATCATATTATCGCATCATATTATATTTTCGCCTTATGCGCATCATATTTTCGATTGAACTTGAATTTCAAGTTTGCCCCTTTTTCACAAGCTATACTACATTTTTCCACTATGAATTGATTCAATATTATATTATTACTCTTTTATCCCGTGTATGTTTCACAATGTAAGTATAAGCGGAGGCTTCATCTCTACTAGAAAAGCCTTTACCTACTGACTTTCTGAGGAATAGTTGGAAAAATAACAGTGGATGTTAAATCATTTTAAGCTCATCTTTAAAAATTGAATAAATAATCTCAACAACCCTCCAAATCATGCTGAAGCATATATTCTGAGCTGAGGAAAGTTGCCATGGGTAGGTAAATTTAGTGAATATATAATGTGAAAAATAATTATGACATGCGTAGAAATTCATAAAGGTTCTACATCTGCCATTATTATAGTAAAGCAAATAAAGAATCGGATTTATGAAGAAAAAAAGGACAGTTGAGGGGATTGGAGGACAAGGCGCATAAATGCAGTTTTTTAAAAAAAATTGACGTTTTAATGATTTGAAGTAAAACTAGTAAAACATATTTTATGAAAAATCAGCTTCCAAATTTCAATTTCTAAGCATCAAACAGTCAGTTTGAACTTTTTTTCCGCCATAAAGATCCATGTAAGTTCGTTACTTCAAATGTGCATATTCCTGGAAATGGCCAAAATTGCACTTATGGTCCTTGTCCTCCGAGCCCCTCAATTAATTTCAGATGCACTGAGAAATGCACTGATGCTCCCACTAGAAGAGGAGACTTCAACACACAGAATAAGGCCCTCGATGTTGGAAACGGGGGGGGGGGGGGGGGGTTGCTTCAGAGGAACCGTAAAAACTATGTTAGGCGGTCTCCAGTGCAGTGGTCCTGAAAGACTCAACGTGTTGATGCATATTAATTATTATTATTATTCTCGTATAATGACTGAAATTTGCAGTATTTTTCGAGATTTTTAACAGAGTACTCTCGAAGAAAACTCATCATGGGCACGAGAAAAGATGCAAGAAATGCATGCAAAGATGCTGTTGAAGTGCAAGTTGGCAATGCAGTGTAAAACTGTTAAGTTGGTAGTACGGAGTACTAACCTAGGAGTCGTTCAAACTGACGGAATAGAGGCATGGATAAATATATACTACGTATATATTTACGTAGTATTTTACTACGTAGTATATATTTATCCATGATAGAGGCCAACGTTTGACCAAAAGAATGACCCGAAAAAGCATCAAATGTATGGAACGCCGTTAGGGACCAAACCTAAAACGCGTGCGCAACACAGGAAAATACACGCGCGACACAGTAAATCTCCGCAGCACAGGGAATTCTGAGTGATTCACGGAAAATGTTGTGCGTTGCGAGTAATTTCGATATTTTACTGATTACGCGTAGCGCACAGGAAATTACGGGAATTACCTCAAATGGTGTGTCGCGCGCCGAACTTCGATATATCGAAATTCCACGCGACGCACAGCATTTTTTACTTCTTCCTACGCGACGATGTTTACTCTTGAGAAGGAAAGAGGCATGAAAAGTTGCAGAATCCCCAGCAACCATCCGCGTCGGTCACCGGTCAACGATGCATCTTCTTTTCAACAACAATAACGCTACCCTTATAAACTACTTATTTCCGAGTCCAATGTAATCGCTCGGATGGCTCATTAGGTAGAGTACTCGCCTGCCACAGTGAGGATGCCGAGTACGATTCCCGACGCTGGAATTTTTTTTTTTTTTTTTCCAATCTGGAAAATCCCCCAATCATGATTCTTCGTCCAAATAAGTCACAAAACTCATTTTTACAACAATTAATTTAATATTGAAAATAGTTAGCTCAATCAGCGACTTTTA
Organism: Bemisia tabaci; assembly: GCF_918797505.1. Taxonomy (NCBI): domain Eukaryota; kingdom Metazoa; phylum Arthropoda; class Insecta; order Hemiptera; family Aleyrodidae; genus Bemisia; species Bemisia tabaci. The sequence goes on from NC_092798.1 coordinate 4,454,800, forward strand.
CTGACTTAGCGGTTAGGTCAAAACTCATTTTTACAACAATTAATTTAATATTGAAAATAGTTAGCTAAATCAGCGACTTTTACTGACTTAGCGGTTAGGTTCGGTTAGGTTAGGTTAGGTTAGGTTAGGTTAGGTTAGGTTAGGTTAGGTTAGGTTAAGTTAGGTTAGGTTAGGTTAGGTTAGGTTAGGTTAGGTTAGGTTAGGTTAGGCCAAAGACATAAAGACGGAGCACTAAAAGCAAAAAATGAAGCTTCTAGAGCTTCTTTTCAATCACCTCTACTATTGGCTAGAGGATTGGCGGCGAAATCGGGACAAGTTTGAATTCAAATGTAGGGCGGGAACTAATAAATAAAATTGCGGAAACAAAGTATTTTAGGTTGATTTTTGCCCAAATTCAGGTACACACTCATATTTTTTTAACTTTAGGTTAGTTTCAGTCCGTCGTCGACCGATTAATTTCATTTGGGAGTAACGTTGATCTAGAACTGTAACGGCCTGTTTGAACCTGCAGAACCACCATAAGCAGAAGAAAAACTAACTTTATGTGAGATTACTGCCTGTTACCGAGCAAAAGTAGGTGTATTATATTAGGACGCAGACCGAACTTTCTTAGTATATTCGTTTTAGGAATTTAAAATACGTTTCAAAGAAGAAATGTGCAAAAATCAAGAGGACAAGTTCAAATCAAATTTCCGTTTGCCGCCATGGATTCCCGCGTTCATTTACACACTCACACAAGCGCGCAGCGCCGAACCTAGCTTCACTTTTTCCCCGTGCTTTTAGATACGAGCGCTCCGTCTTTATGTCTTTGGGTTAGGCTAGGTTAGGTTAGGTTAGGTTAGGTTAGGTTAGGTTAGGTTAGGTTAGGTTAGGTTAGGTTAGGTCATCAGCTCTTTAATAAATTAGTGGCATTCTGTTCAACTAATGTTTTTCAACAAAAAAAAAAAAAAAATTAATGTTTCACTCAACTTAAATTTTTTTAATTTCCGACTTTAAAAATTACAATCCTTCTGTTTTCTTCGAAATTCCCGCGCTAATCTACGAGATAGCATCCGAATAGTCAATGGTCATCGGTCGATTACCGGTGCGCTCGTGGCAACTTTTCAACGCCTCTTTCCTTCTCAAAGTGCTTAATCCTACGCGACGCACAACATTTTTACTTCTTCATTTTCTTCGTCAGGAAACCGTTGGAGGGGAATGATGGCATTGTTGCCAAGACTTTCAAAATTCGGGCTTGCCGAAAGTTGCGATCTGCTGATCTTGAGGCAAGTCGATGTTGTGAATATTGAGATGGCGCCTTTTCTTTGTTCAATGCTAGTTTTGGAGTTTTGGACGCGTCTTCAAAGTACCTTCGTGATGAATAAGTTTTAGTTACTAGTGTTTTTTTAATTGGGACCTCCCTTTTGCCATTTCTACCATGAAAAGTAAGTACTTCTCCATCATTACGTTGATTTGGATGCAATAAAATTTCATGCCTCGATGATAAGGCGATAAAAAGGCGAGGCGGGTGATACTAGGTGATACTAAAACCGAAAACGAATTCTTCAATCTAAAATGATCAGAAATATAGTAGGCTTTTCAGGCATAGTCTTGACAACAGTGCAGCTATTCCCCTCCAACGGTTTTCTGATCTGAAGAAGAAAAAAAAAAAAGATTGTGCGTTCCCCGGAGAGAAAAGAAAATGTTGTGCGTCGCGTGGAATTTCGATATATCGAAGTTTGACGCGCGACGCAGCATTTGAGGTTATTCCCGTACTTTCTTGCGCGCTACGCGTAATGGTTAAAATATCGAAATTTCTCGCAGGGCACATAATTTTCCGTGAAACACTCAAATTTTCCTGTGCAGCGGAGATTTACTGTGTCGCGCGTGTATTTTCCTGTGTTGCGCACGCGTTTTAGGTTTGGTCCCTAACGGCGTTCCATACAAATGATGCTCTTCGAGTCGGCACACCGGTGACCCTACAAAGATGGCGGAACCTATTTTGCGCGGCAAATTCAAATTAAGCGCGGTATTTTTAATTATTTTCAAATGCATGACTCCGGTTTCTCTGACGAGGAAACGCTTTGCGCGGTAGTTTTGTTCCTAATTTCTCCTCAAGTGTAAGATAGCCCTTCAATTTTGGTTCTACGTTCAACCCTCTTGATATTTTTCTCTTTTAAACTGACTTTTCTTTCACTTCTTTTTAAACCAATTACTTGTGTTGCTGATGAATAATCCCTGTTTGCACTAATTATGAAAAGCGGGGCACAGAGCTATGACGCTTCATCCTTTTGCTGGCAATAATTAATTTTTTACCCACGTATTAAAATATCATCAAATTATTATGTCATGCGCGCCCTGTAGCTATAAAAACTTATTTTAGGTAGAATTTGTCAAAATGTTCTTTTGGTCACTAAGAACTCTTAAATTTGCTCCGAATGGAATTATTCATCTTATTAGGTACATTGCTTTCATTGATTATCATGAGCTGTAATTGAAAATGGAGTTAGATAATTTTTTTTTTTTTTTTTTTTTTTTTTTTTTTTTTTTTTTTTTAAACTACTTCAAATAGCCCTCAAGGGCTAATCCCACGCTTTAAGTCCCATCCCCCCTCCGTCCCTACTGAACCCGTCCCAGGCAACCATTGTTTGAGACCATCAAACTCGGGTCGCCTGGCCGGGAATCGAACCCGGGACCTCCCGATCATAGAGCAAGCGCTACAACCACTACACCATAGGAGGCCGACAATGGAATAACTGGTGCCGATAAATTTTTCTCTGTGTACAGGTGAGTATTTTTAATGCAGCAGTGATAGTTAAAATAAGGTTTTTGTGACTGAAAATAGTAAAATAACGATTTAAAATTTGTTACCTACATCTTATCCGTGACAGAAATTACTGCCGATAGGAGGGGGAGGGGGTATCTTGCTCATAGAAAAAGAACAACAAAAAATAAAAATCACGTCACGTACTCACTCTCACTCGTAGAAATCTCTCATTACACTGAGAAGACGTCGTAAAGAGGGAACCTGGAAACTGGAAAATACTCCGGAACTTTTATTAAATTTATCATCAATTTGGCAGCGTTTAAGGGCAACATTGCCAGTCAAACAAAACATTGTTTATATTTTGGCCTTTTATACTCTCTCATTGCCGATGTTTCAAGTATGAAGGGCCGTTTGTAACTAAAGATACGAATGTTGGCAATATATAAGAAATGATGTAATATATGAAATATTCAAGATATGTATGAAATTTTGAAATATATATACGGAACTGTCGCAATATATAAGAAATGTGACAATATTTAGGAAATCGACTCCAAAATATATGGCGAAAATCGTGCAATATATAAGAAATGTGTCAATATATAAGAAATCGACTTCACGATATATATGGCGAAATTCGTGCGATATACAGGGTGATCAATAGGTCCTTGCTATCCCCTCTAAATTTTTACCTAATTGAGGCAAAGATTTGAAACTTGGGGGATGTTCTCAGGTCAAAGGGAGCTACTTTCTGGCCCCCTAAAATTTTCCGGGGAACCCTTAGGGGGGAGGGGGGACGGAAACCAATTGTTTTTTCAATTGAGAAGACCCCCTTTGTTGTACCTTGTTCGAAAGAGCATCAAAAAAGGAAACTTTTCGGGTAAACCAGAAAACAATATCTCAAATTGTTTCAAAATGGCGTTCGGTTAAAATTCAAGATGGCCGAAAATTGACACCGGTTGTTTGTCAATGGATTTGCGCGAAAATCGGTATCTACCGGTATATTGATAGGAGTAAAGCGAATTTGAAGTTAGATTTCTAAAAAAAAAAAAAAAAAAAAAAAATCCGGCCATTTTGGATTTTTTTTTTCTTTGGAAATCTAATTTCAAATTTGTTAATCTCATGCCAAAATACCCCTAACTCCCAAGTTTCTTAATTTTCGGCCATTTTGGAAATTTGTTGTTTTTATAGAAAATCTAAGTTCAAATTCGTTTTTCTCCTATCAATATACCGGTAGATACCGATTTTCGCGCAAATCCATTGACAAACAGCCGGTGTCAATTTTCGGCCATCTTGAATTTTAACCGAACGCCATTTTGAAACAATTTGAGATATTGACTTCTGGTTTACCCGAAAAGTTTCCTTTTTTGATGCTCTTTCGAACAAGGTACAACAAAGGGGGTCTTCTCAATTGAAAAAACAATTGGTTTCCGTCCCCCCTCCCCCCTAAGGGTTCCCCGGAAAATTTTAGGGGGCCAGAAAGTAGCTCCCTTTGACCTAAGAACATCCCCCAGGTTTCAAATCTTTGCCTCAATTAGGTAAAAATTTAGAGGGGATAGCAAGGACCTATGGATCACCCTGTATATCGCACGAATTTCCCCATATATATCGTGAAGTCGATTTCTTATATATTGACACATTTCTTATATATTGCACGATTTTCGCCATATATTTTGGAGTCGATTTCCTAAATATTGTCACATTTCTTATATATTGCGACAGTTCCGTATATATATTTCAAAATTTCATACATATCTTGAATATTTCATAGATTGCATCATTTCTTATATATTGCCAACATCCGTATCTTTAGTTACAAACGGCCCTTCATAGTATGAAGTTTGATAAAATATCCATGCGCGATTTGGTTTGGTAAAATACCGTTTGGGGAAGTAGCTGCCCTCAACGGAGGAACAGGAATGATTTTCAAAATGGCGGCCGATTTGTTTACGTTGTGCGCACCGGTCAACGTGAATGAGCACCGAATTGGTGCGGTTTCGGGGTCATCCGCCGAATTCCAACGATGGATTCCTCCTTTCCGCCAGTCGGTAAAACCCCTAGAGCATACCTAAACATTGGGAACTCATCTGTGAGTGTGTGAGTGCATCAGGTTGTGAGTTTTTACACAGGACCTTGTGGGACGAGGTGAATAAGTGAAATTAAGAGTAACATGAGATGACTGGTGACCTTAAATGATCTTTTCTTGGAAGTATAACATTCGTGGAACATAAATACCAAAAATTTGCCACTGAATCACTTTCCTGGCAGAGAATTTAAAACATTCAAGTGGATAACCACATCCCCCTCCCCTCCTCTCCATTCCCTTGACGGATGCAGTCCCTATGTAGTATGTACCTCCACTATTAAATTTTTTTTTTCCCACCCAGAAACAGATTCAGCCGCCGAAGTTAAATGCATTCAAGGCCTTCATACTTGAAGTTTAAGGGAAAAAATCCTTCCCCCGTCAAATTTTACTTTAAGGAGTGAAAAATAGCTTTTTTCAGGTTTTCCCCATAAGAGCCGTGTAAAACGTTACAACCAGATGTATTTTAACCTCAAAACAAATGTGTAGGTATGGTCAGTCTAGGGGGTATTGTGTCAGGTTTTCTTACATAATGTGATAACAAGAATAAATCACGCTACCTCAACAGGTTATGTGCCCTTATAAGTAAAATTTACGCGTTGTTCAGTTTTCGATCGCGAGTTTGTTTTTTCGTTCCGTCGCCGTATCATGTCCGTGAGCCTACACCTCGTGCCGCGTACCGATCCTGAAGCAGATTTTTTCAGAAAATACTGAAAAATCTTCTATGACGACTGACGACGACGATCAATCAGTGGAATCAACTTTGGAGGATCAATCAGAAACTAACGACAAGCTGCCTGCATCACAGCCTCAGCAAACTTCTGACTCCACTATGGCTGCCAGTGCTGCCGTTCTCGCTCAGCCCAAGATTCCGTGATTCGGAACTATTTTATTCCGATTATTTTCAAAAATTCCGGGAAAAAGTTCCGAGATCGGCCCGGAATTAATTCCGATTCCTGACGCGGGTTTTCAAATGGTTTACCCGGTTTATAAGACGGCCGCCCCTTAAAATCACTGTCAGGGCGTCATGAATATTAAATGAACAGTTTCTCAACTGGTTTGGACGTAATTATGACGCCCTGACAATGATTTTAAGGGGCGGCTGTCCTATAAAACAGTTAAATCATTGGAAAAGCCCGCATTAAGGAATGGGAATTAATTGTAATTAATAATTGACATAATTGACCATCTCCCCGGAATGAAAACTCTGCAAATTATTTTACTTAATTAGGTATATATAAATTGAAGATTTAACGTTAGAGGTGTAAAAATGGCACATTTAAATGGATCAGTCCATTTACTTGAAGCTTTTCTTTTTTAGGAACATAGGTTTTCCCAGCAGCAAAATATTTGCTGTTTAATAAATTTTCAGAGCACTTTTTTTTTCATTTAAATGCAACGTCAACTTTTGAAATTTTCAGCTTTGAACTTGTTTTCTTCAGAGTCACTGCAATGGATGTGTAGTGTGTAGTATAGAAGCTCGACTGACACATCCGTTTAGGAAAGGAATTTTTTGGTTTTAATGCATAAATTGGCTTTAATTTTCTAATAATTTATTTTCTTACATGAAAATAACAAACAAATATAGAGAAAGGACAAGGAGAAAAATAAGTACGGCTTGGACAAAAATAAACACGGAATCGCTGATAATTAACTTTTTACAAAAAAAAAAACTACTTGGAAACGAGCACCAAAACATGATGTGAACAGTTGTTCAGTTCATTTCATTATTTTCATTTTCATGATTTTCTTTCTTGAGGTTAGGTTTGGTAGAAAACCGCGGGAAGACGGATACGACACTCGAGAAATTCTGGAAGACAGAATCCCCATTTCCAGAATGATCGTTGCGAGAAAATGTCCAGTTTAATCTCAATACCTCTAATGAAGATATAAAAAATTCCTAAAAATGGCTTTAATTCCGGGAAAAATCCGAAAAAAGGCAAAAATTCCAGGGAAAAATTCGAAAAAAGGCAAAAATTCCGGGAAAAATCCGAAAAAGGCAAAAATTCCGTGATATTCCGGGAATTATAAAGATTCCGGGAAAAATTCCGAGAAACTTCAAAAGTTCCGAAATTCGGAATTAGTTCCGGGAAACGGCAGCACTGATGGCTGCTGGAGCGGCTCCCTTGCCCACCTTCCAGAAACTCAAAGGTCAAGAAAATTGGTCAACTTGGAAGTTCCAGCGTTAGGCCGTAACTACGATTCTGTGACGTCACACTAGTAGATGAAACTCGGCCGCGGTTTAACACGCGTTCTTATGGGAGAACGCTTGCCGCGCGATGATTTCTCGCCGATATCCCTTTCAGGTAGAGTCCCTTTATAACCCAGAGTCATAGAGAAAAAAAAGGAGGTGTTTGCATTTCGGGCATCTTGGAATTTTTCATAGAGTATCTGTAGCTTTGATGACGTCATTGGGTACAGCGACGTTTTTATCCTGTCGATTTTCTTGGAAATGGTGTAATTTAAGGGAAAAAGTCATTCTATAAAAAGTGCTTGAAATTAAATAAAGAGTTGATTTAAGTAAAAAAATCGGACATTATGGTCCGTTTTTACAGCGTCAACATAACCCTCAGCGAGCGTCTTGTTTACATTGATGACGTAGGTGGGTACAAATCCTCAAGATGCAAACACCTCCTTTTTTTTCTCTATGACCCAGAGTTAAGACAACTCACTTTTGGTTAGGCTGAAAGTGGCCTAAAAAAAAATCCAATTCTGATTGGTTCTCGCTCATGGAGGCCGAAACGAGTGCACCAAGATGGCGGTACCTCGAATGTGAACAAAAGTAATGAAAATATAACTAAATTGTGGTTTATCAAGAGTGAATTGTTATTTTAATCGCACCAAAATGAAAATATATTTAGAAATTATCCACTAATCAATCTAATTTTAAGGTTTTGATCAGTTTTTGTTGATGTTGTTGTTTTTGGATGACAGACATCGGAGGATTCCTTATCCTTATCCCTCAATATCGTTCGTTTGAGTGCACTCGTTTCGGCCTCCATGGCCAGCCAAGGCCGGCTGCCAGTCAGCTGATAATCGAGTTGTCTTAACTCTGGGTTATAAAGGGACTCTACTTTCAGGGTTGATCTGACGCAAAATTTCATAAGAACCGTTTAGAAAGAGGATGAAATTTCACTTTAGAAAACTAACTAGTTCATTTGTGACATTGTCTAAATATCGAGGAAATGAATGCGTAATACCGAAAATCGTTACTCCACTCAGATTCAAACGGGCCGCTCGCGCAACTTCGGCCGATCGAGAGCCACTCTGATTGGTCCGCGCAGCGACTGCCTCACTCATCGATGCACTGATGACCCGGAGATGCTTGTTGTTTTCGGTAAATATCAGAGAGTATGGAAGGTTAGAGGCCCGACTCAATGCTAGGTAATTGAAACAGAAGCGCTCGCAGCGCGCTCGCTGGCGACGTACGCAACTACTATTTTCTATTGTTTTCCAGTGACTAGCGGCGGGTATGTTGCTGCCGGACCACCGCCACGTAGGCAATATTTTATACATCGTCCGTCCGCAACTCTCGCTTAGCCAATCAGCGCAGTGGTATGGGATTCCGCTCGCCGCGCACTCTCGCGCCAACGTACGCAACTGCTTGCTCACGGCTCCAACTTCTGTTTCAATTCTTCCCTATCCAGTCGGGCCTCTAACCTTCCATACTCTCTGGTAAATATCTCTACTAGCTTGACGTCACAGAACTGACTAGTTACGGATGGTTACGGCCTCTCCGTTTCAGATGTTCAATTTCCTAAACTATGATGATCTCTGGGATGTAACAGATCCTACACAAGAAGGTAATGATTCACTTTCTAACAACTCAGCTACCAAACTGAAACAACGGAAGGCTTCAGCAAAGATTAATCTCATGATCGAACCATGTTGCATTGTGCATGTTCGCAATACTGAAACCCCCAGTCAAGCATGGCAAAAACTTCAAAAAGCCTATGAAAGCTCTGGTCTATCTCGTCGTTTAAGGTTGTTAAGAAACCTCTTCAATGTTCGTCTTGAAAATTTCCCCACTATGACGGATTATATTTCAGAAGTTTTAAATTTGTCTCAACAACTGAACGACATCAGTGCCCCACTCGATGATGAATTTATCGGTGTTATTCTTCTTAGTGGTTTAACTGCGGATTTTGATGCAATGGTCCTAGCTCTAGAGCATTCTCAGACCAAAATCACGTCTGACCTTATCAAGAGTAAGCTTCTAGACCATGCCGATAAGAAAGTAGAAGAAAATGCGCAAGCCTTCTTCACTGGTAAACGACCCTACAAAACTATTAAATGTAATTATTGTGGTTTATTAGGTCATCGCACTGTTAACTGCCGTAAGAAACCCAAAGGAAATGGTGAGTCAAACACATCCACTAACAATGCCTCAGCATCATCCTCATCTCATTCTAATGGCAAAGACTCAGACATAAAAACAAATCAACAACATGGGAAAAAGAAACCTAAACACTCTTTTTTCACAGCACTAGCATCTTTTAATTTTAGTTGTAATGAATGGTTTCTAGACTCTGGCGCCAGCAAGCAGCATATGACATGCTATCGTGAGATCCTCACTGAATTTCAAACTTTACCACCAGAATGTATCACTACTGCCAGTAACACGGTCATTAAATCACAAGGTCAAGGTAATTGTTTGATTAAGTTGCAAGGATCCACAGAACCGATTGAAGTTCATGATGTGTTGTATGTGCCTGATTTAACTGTCAATTTGTTATCTGTAAGCCGATTAATCTCCAAAGGTTTATCTGTCCTCTTTGATGATGAAGGAGGAACAATCATCAATTCTGATGGAGATATTATTGCAACAGCATCTCTATTTCATGGTGTTTATAAATTAGATGTACAATCCAATGAGTTTCCTCAACAGCAAACTGAAGTTTCCTTTACTTCAGCAAACTTAGCGTTGCAGGACAACCAAACCTTATGGCATCGCAGACTTGGTCACTTAAATATGCGCTCCATGAATCTTCTTAAAAATAGTCTAGCTGATGGCATCACATATCAAAACTCTCGAGTAAACAAACCGTGCGCACAGTGTGTTCTAGGAAAACAAACATCATTGCCCTTCGGCAAATCTTCTTCTCAAGCCAAAGCCAAATTAGAAATTATTCATACTGATTTGTGTGGCCCAATGCCTGTACCGTCACACAATGGAGCAAAGTACATTCTAACTTTTACTGATGACTTTACTCGAAAAACCTGGGTATATTTTCTCAAAGCTAAAAGTGAATATTTAACAAATTTCGAATCTTCCAAAACTTAGTTGAGAAACAATCAGATCGATCCATTAAATGCCTACGTTCTGATAATGGCAAAGAATATAATAATTCTAAATTTCATAATTTTTTCGATGATATAGGTGTTCGCCATTTAACTACTGTAGATTACACTCCTCAACAGAATGGAGTCGCAGAAAGGGTGAATCGCACGCTACTCGAAAAAGCCAGATGTATGCTGTTTGATGCAAATCTTCCAAAATCATATTGGGCAGAAGCAGTAAATCATGCTGCATTTCTCAAGAATCGATCTCCAAGCAGAGCAATTCCAGACCATACACCAGAAGAAATGTGGTCAGGTGAGCGCACAAATTTAGTGAATCTCAAAATTTTTGGCTGCAAAGCATATTGTCACTTACCCAAAGTTAAAAGAAACAAACTAGATGCTAAAAGTAAAATCATGATTTTTGTTGGTTTTTGCGAGAATAGTAAAGCCTATAGACTTATCGACCCGCAATCCTACAGTCTTTACAAAAGCTAGAGACGTCATATTTGATGAAACCTCATTTTTAAATAAAGATCCATCACTCAACTACAACAATGAACCGCAATTCTTTTCCAGCACATCTACAGATGATTCTCAAACACTCAGTGAACAAAATGATGTCGCATCTACAAGCAAACAGACATCACAATCTACAAAAGAATCTCAAACAAAGAATAATCCAATTACAAATGAATCAAAAATACAAATTGAACAAGTTACAAATTTGGCAGAAAATTCAAACAAAATGAAATCTACATCTTTTGAAGAAACTGCTGATCTCACAGAAGAAGATGAAGAAGATATCAGTTCATCAGAAAACAGCTCACATGAAGAATCGTACGAGTCTATCAATTCTGACCAAATCACAACCGTTATTTCAGAATTATTACCAGATTCTCAAGCTGTTCAACCGCAATTAACTTCAGAAACTGATGTCCAAGAACGCCCTACGCGACCTCACAATCTTCCTGCCTGGACTGCTGATTACAAACTTTGGCAAGCTTTAATTCATCCTAACAACCAAGAAATACCCGACACACCTAAACAAGCTCTAAAAGATCCTGAATGGAAACGAGCCATGGAAAAAGAACTACAATCCTTCGAAAACAACAATGCGTGGGAAATCGTAGATAAACCCCATGACCAAAAGCTTTTAGAGACTAAATGGGTTTTCAAAACTAAAGTTAATCCAAGTGATCATCATCAAATAAACAAAGCAAGGCTAGTAATTAAAGGTTGTGCACAACGCTACGGTATAGACTACTTAGAAACGTTTTCACCTGTGGTAAGGCACTCTACACTAAGACTACTATTTGCTTTATCTGTACACTTCAATTTAAATTGTTATCATTTTGATGCCATGAATGCATTTCTCCACGGAGAACTAAATGAACAAATTTATGTGAAACCGCCAGAAGGTCTCATTCTTCCTGAAAACAAAGTGTTACGCCTCAAGAAAGCTGTTTACGGTCTAAAACAAGCACCTCGTTCTTGGAACTCACAAGTAAACTCAGTTCTCATCAATAGTAATTATCAACGCTCTAAACATGAACCGTGTGTCTATTATAAAAGACACGACAAAAAATTAACAATTATTGCAGTTTTTGTTGATGACTTCTTCACGTTTAGTAATGATCAGGAAGAAACTAAATTCTTGAAGAAAAAACTGTTCAAATCTTTCAACCTTAAAGACTTAGGAAAAATATCTAATTGTCTAGGTATGACTGTCACTCAAAATGAAAAATCTAAAACAATTAAATTCAGTCATGAAAAGTACATTTTAGAATTACTCGAAAAATTCAACATGACCAACTGCAAACCAGTCTCCACTCCAATTATCAAAACACAATTTGATGATCTACCAGCCGATCCAAGTTTAGAAAAAACCTATCAGCAACTCATTGGCTCCTTATTGTATCTCTCCGTCACAAGTAGACCAGATATTTCTTATGCTGTTACCTTCCTTAGTCAATTCTCAAAACGGCCTAATCATCAACATTGGACCAGTGCCAAATGCATTCTTCGTTACCTAAAAGGTACTTCCAATCACTGCCTTACCTACAAAAAATCAAACAACAATCTGATGGGGTTTGCAGATTCAGATTGGGCCAACAACGATGAAAAAAGGAAATCCTTCTCTGGGAATGTCTTCATTTTCTCAAATGGTGCAGTATCCTGGAAATGTCACAAGCAACGCACTGTCGCTCTTTCCAGTACAGAGGCTGAATATCTGTCGCTCTCCGACGCCTCGAAAGAAGCAATCTACCTCAAAAATCTTCTTGAAGAATTAACCGGAATATCTGGACCAATCACACTCAACTGTGACAATCAAAGTACCCTGGCACTTGCAGAGAATCCAGTTCATCATAGGCGGACAAAACACATAGATGTACGTCACCATTACATTCGAGAACAAGTTGAAAACAAACAAATCATCCTCAATTACGTTCCTGATGAGCAAATGGTCGCAGATGTGTTAACAAAGCCAATTCCTAATCCAAAGTTGAAATTCTGTGCAAATGGCTTCGGTCTCAAAGTGTAAAATTCTAATAAAATTTTCCTTAAATATATTTGGCTTATAAGCAAAGTTCTATTTTTAAACGCGAATCTTTTAAATAATAATAAAAAAAAAAAAAAAACAAAAATTCAATTTACATCTTTTTAACTTTCGTGTTTAATTTTATTCATTGCCAGATTGAGGAGAAGTGTTTTTATGTGTTAAATTTTTTGCAATCTGTCATTTCAATTTTTTCCTCAAATGAATTTCTTCCATTTTTTCACATTGCCAAATTGAGGAGAAGTGTTGAAGTGCAAGTTGGCAATGCAGTGTAAAACTGTTAAGTTGGTAGTACGGAGTACTAACCTAGTCGTGTGAGACTGCGTGCTGTAGCGTAGTCAGGTTTTCTTACATAATGTGATAACAAGAATAAATCACTGTTCGGTCATCTTAACTCTCTTCAATGCCTTCCCTTTTTCATATTATCCACTGCTTTAATTAAGCTACCTCAACAGATGCATTTCTACAGGAAAACAGAGACAAATAAAAATTATTGGCAACTTTGGCTTCACAGGGGTCCATGAAAGCTATTTTCAGGAGTGACTGGTATTAGAGAATGACTGAACAGTTTCCCTGGTTTAATCCTCGTGATATTTTGGTATCCATACAATTTTTTCGATTCGAGAAAGTTAAAGATGTAATATGAACGTTCCGCAGATGTAATTGGTCAGGATAAGAAGGGAGACCCAAGCCTTTTTGCCGTTGTATCTGCTGGTGCTCGGATTTTTGCAGAGGTTTTTTTCTCATTACATTTTGGTGCCTTCATAATTTTTTTTTCCTTCCAATCCGAGAAAGGTAAAGACGTGCTATCAATGACAGCATGCATTGCAATAAGTAGTTACTATTTCTGGCTCATTTCACAAACAATGTGCGTACCATTGAAAGCTGTAAATACTCTCAGGGATGATGCAGAGATAGTGTGTAGCTCTTTAATGCAAAGTATAGTCCATTTCACATTTCTACATGACAAAAACAAAGCATTAGGGTTTAACAATTTACCTTTAATTCACCTATCAAAACAAATTAAGACATTTCATAGGTACTAATTTACACTACTTTGGACAATTCAATTATCTTTCTTGAGCATTTTTTTTTACAGGTATCTGCAAGAAAATTGTTATACGTGCATCTAAAAATTCCCAATTCTAAAATTAGAAAGGATCGGAAAACCAAATTAAAAATTAGGTGGGCAGCTTAAAAAAATTTATGAAACTTTGGTCTAGCAAAATATTGGCTACATAAAAAGAACATGCACACAAAATTCATACGTTAATTTTGGTAAATTAAGAACAATTCAACAGATAAAAGCGACTAGGTATTCATTCATACATCTCTGTTTAAACATGTAAAACCACACTTTGAACGGTGCTTAAATCAAATGTTCCAATTTAAAATGAAACTGGAGAGGTACTTATATCAAAAATAAGACATGAAAACGAACTGATAAAATGACATTGATAATATGAGAAACTAGATTCAGTTAAAAATGTTTTAAGAGAACGGTGATGATAGTTCATTTTGTCTCTCTAAAATATTCCTCAAAATGTTTTACCCTCTGATATTATGTAAAATAAGGTCATCCTTTTCACTCTGCGATACGATAGAAGGAATTCATAGATTTATCATTTAATACTTGAGATAGATCAACAATCACATTTCTTAGGTCTACTTCCTAAATACTGGTAAAGTGTTTCTGAGCTTGTTTAAAAATGATGGTTGATCATCGTGTACTTGCTTTAACTTTTATTGATAGATGGGAGGTAACTACAATATTCTAGTCAACTTAAAAGAGTTATGAGAGCTCAACTTCCCACGACGGACCACTAGATAAGGTGCGAATTTAAGTATGTATTCTGATAAATATTTCATCTTCAAAATTTCCTTGAGGAATGCTATTTGCGCAACAAAAATTAATTATTAAAATGGAATGTCTTGCCTTCAATGCTCGTTCATACATGCTGTTCATTTAAATAGCCTATTAATAACACACAAAATGCACTACTTTCCAGACCAAAATTATCAAAATGAACTCCTAATCAGGATATTAACGTTTTCATGTATTTAGCACTGAACACGATTAATTTGAATTTCCTGCTCACAAGAAAAACCAGAGTTTACGAGAATCAAATCCTATACTTCGAGGGTTTTGTCAGGCTTCATAGTGGAATAATGTTCCTTCCCTGTCCATACTTCCATACTGCAGAGGCTGTTACGGTAGCCTTTAGTGTGCAATTGACTCGAGAATATTATGGTTCTTATGGTTTTATGGTTTTTATGGTTTATATTATGGAAACAGGAAATCCACATTCATACATCGGAAAATGTTAATATCATGATTGCGTGTTACTTTCAATAATTTTCGTTGCACAAATCCTGTTCTACGTGAAATTTTGATAAGAAAACACGCATCATATTGCTTACATTCATACTTAGTCGTGTTGTCCATTATTCCTGCACATATAGAGGAAAAACGCCATACAAGCCTTCAGACGTTGTCAAATTACCATCGATAAAGTATGAATTCTCAGGAAAATATATGAGTATTCTTCCTCGACTTTATCAGAGCACTTTATTCGGACCAAGTTTAACGGGGAGGTCCTAACCCATATGAAGTTGAAACTGAGAAAAAGAGGTTAGAAGTTTTATTTCCCCATAAGGCTCAATGTACAAAATAAACTTTAACCCCCCTTAGCACAGACTGATTTTTTTTCTCGACTTTGAGTTTTTGGCAGGAAAATATAAACGACTAGTGGAACTCGAAAACATTCTTAACTCAATTTTTTCGAGAGAGAGGGTCGGGTCCATTATAGATGTACTCGGTCCTAGGATATCAGCTCTAAACTATCTGAAAATCTCTGGAGGAAGTTTGGCAACTTCTAAATCTTCATACGGCGTTTCACCTTAGCATGGCAGTGCAAAATGTAGAACGTTTGAAATCAATCAAGATGAGCATTATGGCATAAAACTGATTTTGAATGGATGACTGATATATTTACTAGTGACTTTTAACTCTTAACTTTACTTAACTTAAAAAAAGTTACAGCTAGGAGAGAGAGTTTTGAGATAATTCTTGACTGGATGACTCCTCTTTTTCAGAACATGAGGAGAGGTTATCTACACACTCAACAGGCTGAAATAATCGAAGCTTCGTTGGCCCAGAACAGTTTCCTTTGAACTTCTTCGG
This sequence comes from Bemisia tabaci, assembly GCF_918797505.1. Taxonomy (NCBI): domain Eukaryota; kingdom Metazoa; phylum Arthropoda; class Insecta; order Hemiptera; family Aleyrodidae; genus Bemisia; species Bemisia tabaci. The sequence goes on from NC_092798.1 coordinate 4,470,653, forward strand.
TGCCAGATCCTGAAAAATACACAAAATCGTAAGCTTCAGTTCACTTAAGACATAAATGTCGGGAATAATAAGAAAAAAGAGTGGTTAACTGCTTAAAGTTTCAAAAGAATAAGGGCGTTTGAATGAATCCTAGTCGGTACGCATTGCAACTGCCTGTTTCAAAATGCTGATGCACTCTGATAAGGCCGCTCTCATTTTTGCCAGCTTTAAAAACTCTAATCATTGAGGTTGCACTGAGTGGTTTTCATTGTCAATACTTGTAAACGGAACTGTTTTGATAGCTTACTGAACGTGATTATGCGCCCTTATTTAAGACACGAGCTTTGAGATTTTTTCACTGGGCTTGCTCAGACAGGAAGAAGGATTCTACAGACAAACTTAATTCAAAGTTTTCAAAACAGTCCACACAATGTGCTCATGACTTGAAGGGGTCGTATAAAACTGATTCAAGCTTGAAAATTCGCCACCTCACAGGGTAGGAATTAAAGAACTAAGCAAAATGTTTTCTTTTCAAAATTGAAAGAGAAAAACAGATAAAACTACCAGAACTCTGAAAATCAACCCGAAAAGAGATATAAAAGTTTACAATTAACATTGGTTGAGTCGCAAAAATATAAATGGATTGCATTTTGCAATAAGGAACCACTATCTCTGGCTCTCCCATAAAAGCACATATCTGCATAGGGAAACCAATGACATGTATATTGTTTCTAAAATGGGCCAGAAATAGGGGTTCCATATTGCAAAATGTAACCCAAATGACGTCATTCATATCATCTGACTGCCATTTTTTTTAGTGTATTTTTGCGTTCTCCCCTGATGTCAGACCTGGACCAAAGACCATGTAATGAGCATCGATCATGGGTCGTAGATTACGAAAATGCATGCCGTTTGAATTCATGTTTATATATATATATAAATTCTAATTTCATGGTTATTTTATGTTTAATAAAGCGAACTTCATGAGTTGTTTAACCGGACATTTATTTATTTTAAACAAAAAATTTTTAATGCGACGTTTCGGTGCTTATTATTCGCACCATCTTCAGGCAGAGACTGAGGCGACAAAACAAGGAAAAACGAGAAATAAACACCTAGTCCTCCGACCCAACACGGTCAGGGAAGAGAGGAAAAGATAATTACAATCTAACGAACATTACAAACATTGTTGCCTGAGTTACAGCTATTAATAAATGGTCGACAAAACAAAGGGTAACAATTAAAAGGTATCAGTGCCTACCAAATAGTCCTCAAAATGGGAAAATTCCGTCCGTGAATTCAGAGCGTTGTTATTTTTGAGGATGCTTAACCCTTCTAAATTCAAACGTACCTGCTCATTTTTCTCTTGTTTTAGCACCCTGGTGTTATCATAATCAAATTGATGGTTTGTTTCTTTTACGTGCTGCTTAAGTGCCGTTTTTTCATGCTTATTAAACTTGTGTCCGTCAAGGCGCTTATGTACATACTGTGAAGTCTGCCCAATGTAGACCCCTGGGACCCTTTGCATGGGATTTCATAAACCACGTCGGACATTTTCTCGTTTGGGTTTTTGGTAATAAATTCTTGCTACAACGGTTTCCCCCTCGCAAAAATAGGGAAAAAGAAGAGACGGTGGTTGGACCATATTTGTCCTCATGTTCTGAAAAATTAAGTGCCGCAATAAAACCATTTGGATTATCGCTAGTAACAACAAATAAGTGTAATTTGAAAGGGTTTAAATCAGCTCTAAAAACCAAAATCCCAAACGAGAAAATGTCCGACGTGGTTTATGAAATCCCATGCAAAGGGTGCCCAGGGGTCTACATTGGGCAGACTTCACAGTATGTACATAAGCGCCTTGACGGACACAAGTTTAATAAGCATGGAAAAACGGCACTTAAGCAGCACGTAAAAGAAACAAACCATCAATTTGATTATGATAACACCAGGGTGCTAAAACAAGAGAAAAATGAGCAGGTCCGTTTGAATTTAGAAGGGTTAAGCATCCTCAAAAATAACAACGCTCTGAATTCACGGACGGAATTTTCCCATTTTGAGGACTATTTGGTAGGCACTGATACCTTTTAATTGTTACCCTTTGTTTTGTCGACCATTTATTAATAGCTGTAACTCAGGCAACAATGTTTGTAATGTTCGTTAGATTGTAATTATCTTTTCCTCTCTTCCCTGACCGTGTTGGGTCGGAGGACTAGGTGTTTATTTCTCGTTTTTCCTTGTTTTGTCGCCTCAGTCTCTGCCTGAAGATGGTGCGAATAATAAGCACCGAAACGTCGCATTAAAAATTTTTTGTTTAAAATAAATAAATGTCCGGTTAAACAACTCATGAAGTTCGCTTTATTTATATATATATATATATATATATATATATATATATATATATATATATATATATATATATATATATATATGTTTATTTATGTATGTATTTCCGACTCATCGTGGTTTTTCCGATTTTTGCTTGGTTATATTTCCCTCATTTTAAAAAATTTCCGAGTAAAACTTTTTGCGGTGTAAAGTAGAGGAACAGGACTACCATTCTGCGAAAAAAAAACGGAGATCGAAGTATTACATTTCGAATGGTGGGGGCGAGAAGTGGGGGGAGGTTCAATTTTGTGGGCGCGATAACTCGCGCAAATTAAAAGCTTTTCCCCCGAAATTTTTACAGAAGGAAGATCTTACTTAGTTCTAGGCTGGTATTGAATTTGAGCAAAATCGGTCGAGCCGTTTAAAAATGGCGAGCTTTGAAAGTTTTAGGCGGGGAGTGTGCGGCAAAAGAGGAGGGAATTCGCACAGTGGGTCACGACCTAACAATTGGTGGACAAGACGGCAATGTTGTCGCACAGTGGGTCACGAACTGAAAGTTGGTGGACAAGACGGCAATGTTGTCGCACAGTGGGTCAGGAACTGAAAAGTGGTGGACAAGACGGCAATGTTGTCGCACAGTGGGTCAGGAACTGAAAATTGGTGGATAAGACGGCAATGTTGTCGTACAATGGGTCACCAACTGATGAACTGATAATTTGTGGACACGATGGCTATATTGTCGCACAGTGGGTTACAGACTGATGATTGGTGGACAAGACGGCAATGTTGTCGCACAGTGGGTTATGGAGATTTATCCATCGTCATTCAAGCTTGCCACAGCGTTTGTTGACATTTTTTCATATCAGACATTACATGAGGATTGTTGTTGCAATCTGGCGACATGAAGTCCTTATTCGAATAATCAATGCCTCCATAAGTGTAAACGTAAATCCAACCTCCAAAGATTGATAACTCCCCGCCCCCGCCCCTCCCTTCGGAAAATACACTCTTCCCGCGGTGGACGCGCGGGTCACTTAAAAGACAGAACAACTGAGGCCGGACACTCAAACAAAAAAACGCGCGCGAAGCGCGCGTCCTGGGGGGGCTTGGGGGGCGAAGCCCCCCCAGAAACCGGCGCGGAGCGCCGGTTTTTTTTGTTTTCAAACTACTTGATAATATCTCCTTCAGGAATTGCTTTCCGAACTTCTCGTTGTGCAAATGGTTTGCTATGTATGATTTTCAAGAGGAAACACAAGACCTTTTTTCATGTTCAGACCTTGTTTAATGGCATGTTAAGGCTCCATTCCAACTTCTTTTTGTCTTCTATCAAAAGTAATTGGTACAAAAAAAATTAATTTGTAAATGTTCAGTGCGGCGATTTTGTGATGAATGAATTTCCTATGATATTAAACCTACTTCACTCTGACCTCTCACTAAACAGAACTGATAATATTTTTAATTAGATTGCAAGCATTTCATCAGGTATCTGCCCGAAATTCTAAACACAAAGAATTCAGAAAATAACTAAATGCATTATTACTTTAAATTTCACTCACTGGAGAATTTTCTTCTTCAATATCCGATTCAGAATCATTATACTTGTATTCCTTAGATTGGGTTGATGTGATAAAGTGAACTTTTCTAGGATTCAGATAGTCCAATATGCCTTTGATTTCTGAATAGGAGCTGTGACAAGAGTATACAACTTTAAAAACTCCTCTGTTATCGCAAACTACGTTACCCTGAAAAAAAAGATAGAATTTTCCTTAGCTTTCCAGACACTTAAAAAATGTCAGCAAATCCAAAACAGAAATAACAAGAACAAAGATCCTCTGCAAATCACAGCAAACTAAGACCAGATAAAACCATTAACTGCACATGGGAATTATTTTTTTTAGACCTAAAAAATGACTCATCAAACTGTTGATGTTGGAGTTGGATTATGAATTCCTGATTTTTGAAAGCATCTTCAATTGAGGCACTGGATGCGAAAAGGGCTCTTCTTGATTGCAGTGTTTCAGAATCTCTGTTGCTAATTAATCCCTTGGAGGAGAATTTAATGGATAATTTTTCCAGAATTCTTTCCACAGGGAATTGTAGAATCATAAGGAATATTCAGTACAAATTTTTAGTGAATGGATGCATTCACTTTCCTTACAATGAATGAAGTATTAGAAGAAACTCTAAAACACTGCAACCGAGAAATGCCCTTTTCGCATCCAGTGCCTCAATTCTTATATGATATAGAAAATACTGTCACTTCAGAAACAGCATGACCTGTGTGCAGTTTAAAAGAAGTAACAAGGGTATAAAAATACTACATCATTTTCGTAACACTGCTCAATGGTAGATGGGTAATAAATATCTGGATTAACATACCAGTCTTTTAATAAAATTTAAAGGGGGGGGGGAGGATTTGAGAGAGATAATTCAGTTATTTTTTCTAGGCCATAAATGCGATGATATTGCTTTCTTATCTCAGCTGTATCATTCCTGAGCTTATGAAACACTAAGGGGCATATTCATCGTCATTCCTGAGGCAGGTCATTTCCTTAGGTGGCCTCATAGCGATGGCCAAAATGCAAAATCACGTATCTCCATTACAGCAGTTCAAGATCCATGCTTCTAGAGAGAAACAAGTCATCAACTGGCTTGAAATTTGTACAAAATTTACTGCTGACAAAGAGGGAAAAATGGGGAAGTTTTCGAAACATTAAGTCGACTAGTTTTTGGGATGAAAAAATAAAGCATGACAGAAAGTTTGCGAGGTTGCAAACGGAGATACATAGCTTTGCTGTTTGCCCATCAATATGGTTTACTCAGTGATTAAGGGAGGTTGAATGAGATCCTTATCATATTATCATATTATCATAGGAAAGGAAAATTTTAATGATCTTGAAGAAAAAATTCAACAGTGTAACTTTGGAAAAACAACGATTTGCCTCTAAAAAATATTAAAAATGCAGATGGAAAAATATTGCCGGTCTCGGAAATTTTAAAGTAAGTTTTTACCTACAGTGAAGTTCGTTAAAATCATAGGATTCTTTTTCCGTATTTTATATTTTTTGCAGTGGCAAACCACAGTAGTCTCTTGCAATGGTCTACCTCCAAAGTTAGACTGTTGAATTCTGATGGCAATACTGCCTTTAATGGTGCTCATTCTGATAAATTTTTTTATTGTAAAGTCAGTTTCTACACTTTGTTTTCATTATTTCTGAAGTTATATGTGGATCTTCAACCATCCAGCATTTTCATTATCCAGTATATAGATCTATGTCACAAAGTGCCAGACAGCCAAGGTTCAACTGAATTTACCATAGTCAAAGTTATTTTATTTTAGGTACAAGCCGTGTAGCACTAACCTGTTTGGCGAGTAGTTCAGCTCTAAAGGACAATGCACAAGGTTTAATTGCCCTTACGTTGGCAGAGCCTCTTTTAACTACATCACAACATGAGCTCTGAAAGAAAAGAATTGGACATGGACTAAATTGGTTTAATTTTATGTTGTGCCAGCAAAACAGAGGAGGTAATTTTTTGGGCACATTATCAATTGAAGCCAGATTCTTTCTGATAACTTGAATATTGACTACTATTATGGCCAGAAATTACATACAGTGTCCCCAAAATATCCGGACTGGTGCTTCTAATTTATTGACCTAGCAACTTATCAAGCTGATTTTGGTCTCATTTGAAAGGAAACATTAAAATAGATAAATGAAGATAAAGACCAGCTTTTTGAAGCAAAAATTGGTCATTTATGCCAGTTTGAATCCAAGATATGTAGCAACCACCTTTGGTGGTTTTTAATTGTTTTTCCAACCATTTACAATACCGTAATGCAGTAATAAAATAGCATATAATAGTAATATATGTACATAATGGTGTTACATACGCATACAGTTGCGCTGGCAACAGAATCGTGTTTTGATGCTTTATCCTTGTAGATTAGCTAAAACAAATAAGATCTGTCCAAAAAGCAAATTTCTACATTCAATATTAACTGAGATATCGCCCTTTGAAAAGTCCGGTTTTTGACGTCATCCACTGCAGTTGTGCATAACATGGTATGTACTACTACAGTGGATGCCGTCAAAAACCCGACTTTTCAAAGGGCAATATCTTGGTTGATATTGAACGTAGAAAGTTGCTGTTTGGACAAATCTTATTATTTTTAGCTAATCTACGAGAATCAAGCATCAAAACACGATTTTGTGACCAGCACAACTGACCCAGTGTCTGATAAAGCAACGATTCTTACTTATAACGTTTCTGCAGATTCGTTTGAAAACTTTTAAGAATTTGCTTCGTACTGAGCAGAAAATTCACTGGTATTTGCACAAAAAATCTGCACAACCATTTTCATGTAAAAAAATTTAATTGCTCCATTTTTGACAATAGCTGATGTGGCTTGGTTCCTTTCTACTTAGCATGGTCTAAGTAACGATCTAGATGTGAAAAGGGGCTTAATCCACAAAACCATTACATAATTTTATTGGGCAAAAAATATTATTAGGATGCACTTTTGTCGTGAAATAGGTGAAAGACAAGATTGTTTTGATTCATTGATCAATGTTACAGAATGGACAGGGAGGCATTTAGGCTTGTGTTCCTGAGGAAGGCATGGGATAAAAAGGATAAACAATGGAGAGCAAATCCTTTGCTTAGGCTGAGTGCCTCCTTGTGCTCTTAGGACACACTCGAAGTGTCTAGGACTTTGACTGGTAACAATTGTCCGCTTTTCCAAGTTACAGAAAAAAGATTTTTTTTATTTTGTAATAATCTTGTTTTATTTTCCTTCTCACTTGCTAGAGGTAGTTTGCTGTACAATTAAAATGTGTTTAATCTAACTTAATATTTTATTAACAGCTAAGTATAGCTTTCAAAGATATTGTATATATCTAAAGTTTTTGTACTAATATTTTGTGCAAATATAAAAAAATGTAAAAAAAAAAAAAACAATGGAGAAAAGCAATACGTGTAATTTGATCAGCCTCTAAGCAGTATTGAGGGCAAGAAGCTGGTGGGTCCTCTTATCAAACATATCCTTCAGAAACCATGCTCTGAGCAAAAAATTACTTACAGTAGAGTAACTAAAGCAGGAATGGATAGGTCCAGATTCTTTTTCGTGAGGAGTCACTGTCTCCTTCAGTTGAGGAATGTGTTGATAAAAATTGTAATACTCATCCTTTTCAACGTGTATTTTCCCAAAATGTTTGCTCAGGCTTTCGAAGAGGAATTCTGAACCAAATCTTGCTGGAACACAAAAGAAAATAACAAACAGTTTATTGTAAGTACGAGATGAGGTAGTATTTTTCCTTTGAAAATTTGTGACCAGATCTATGAGAGGGAACCTTGTCTTCCATGAGAAAATTCTCCTTACTTTTTTCAAAAGTTTCTATGACGTTTTCTGCGACCTGAAAATTTTGTCTTGGAATTTCAGGACTCATATCAGCTTAAATTTTTGACTTTCAGGGTCAAATGCGCCAAAAATTTCCAGATTTTCTTCCTCCATATATTTGTAAAAAGTTATATCAATTGTTTTCCCTGAAGATAGAGTTTCTTCTCACAGATCCAGTCAGATTTATTCATGGACGTAAATTAGACTTTCAATAACACATGGCCTCATTTGGAGGCAGTGTCGGCAGGCGCATGGAATTAATTTTACTTTTCCTCTCTTTCATCCATGAGCTCTGATTAATGAGTATGTCTAAAAGCTACTTCTGCTAAAACATATTGATGGCTAGAATTGGAGACCTTGCATCTTGATTCTGATGTTTAAGATTTTTCACTCCTATATTATTTTATTGAAGGCAAACGTATCAACTTTAAAGCTTGGGATTTTTCAAAAATTACTTCATAGGTACGGTAAAAAATCAGAGCGAAAATAAAGGAACTTCATTTGTTAATTGAATATCATAAGAAACTTGCAACCTTGCAAACTGCTGAGTTAAACTACCAAAATGCTGAAAATGTTTAATTACTCTGAAATAAGGTCTCTTTTGCTTGAAGAATTGAAAATTAAAAGCAGTATGCAGGTGTGAAAATAAGTAATCCTTTGGAAATTTCACACTTCTACTCTACTAAACTAAAATATACAAACCTGAGGTCGTTAGTTTAATAAGCCTATCTTTCCTGAACTCAATCCAATCTTTGATAAGTTCTTTTAAGGCATCCAAAGACTCTTTGCGTGAAGGGAAAGCTTCGTAAATAGGTGAGTAAAAGGTGTTATCCAAGTATACAACATCTAGATCTTTGCGTAGATTATCTGAGAAATGCAGAGCTTTCAGTGCTGATATTTGCTTTGCATCTGCACGAAAATCGCCAGTGAAAAGGACTCTTAGATGGGGGAGCTCAAATAAGAACCTGAAACAAATTGAAATGAATGTTGCCTCATGATTTTATATGAATCATCCATAAAAGAAACTACCTGCATAGTGATTCTGATGGCACATATGTTATTTCGAAAATGGACCAGAGAGAGTAGTTCCTTGTTGCAAAATGTACCTAGTCCTATTCAAACTGAGCTGTCTACATCACAAAGGGCACACATATGACCATTGAAATTTTTCTGAGATTATTCACTTTAGTACATAATTCAATGTTTCATGCATTTAGTGTCAGATGTTAGTCTCACTGATCTGCGTATTTCATCTTGTAGAGTTTCTGCAATGGACCACTAGACAAAGTACGAATTAAAGAATTCTGATACATGTTTCTTAACCAGAATTTCACGCAAAACACGATTCGCGCGACGAAAATGACTGAAACCGACTCCTAACAAAGCTATTAACGTTTTTATTTCACATTAGTTACGAGGACTTTGAACTGCCTGCTCACAAGAAACTCAAAGCTCTACGAGAGTCAAATCACGCACTACAACGGTTTCAGCAATCTTCTCAATCGAGCACTGTTCATTTCCCACCATGTGTTGTTCAAACTATAAGCAATTTGCTATAGCTGAGCCAAAGCGTCAAGATCGAGGTTGCCAGATTTTTATATCGCAGAGACCGTCATGATAAACGTTTAGCGCGCGATGTGAATCATGTAGAGCATTGAATTTTCATGAGCGGGTGGTTTGAATTCACGCATCAAAAGTGATTAAATATCCTCGTAAGGAATTGATTTTGGTCAAATTCGTTGTGCGCATCGTGTTCTACGTGAAATTTTGGTTAAGAAGTATGTATCAGAATGCTGAAATTCGTACCTTGTCTAGTGGTCCATTTTATTATTTTTCTAATTAATTTTTAAATGAGCTATTATTAGGACTTCGAGCTTAGAACTACCTCCCTCCTTTCAATTTGAAAAAAAAAAAATTTGAGTAACGCGCTCAATTGATACATACATGACAGAACCTGGACAGTGACCAGCGGGAAGCAAAGTTACATCCACATGATAAGGCTCAACACTACCTGCATCCTCTTGGTTGGGCCAAACGCAAATTGACTCATGTTTCCCGATTTCCAGTGCCTGAACTCGATCCTCAGGAATTCTAATTTTTGGATTGTTTCGCACAAAAAGAGCTGTGATTGGAGAACAGTACAAAGTTGCTTCTGGCGACTTTTTGAACAAATCATTGATATACTGGTCACTCCAGTATCTTGAGGAATAAAGTCCTTTCATGTGATCTGGAATAAGAAAACATTGAAATTTGAAGAAGTTGTGAGCTTCAGTGCAAAATCATGTTATCATATTATAAATATTATTATTTATTTTGTATTTTGTCGTGGAAGGACAGTGATATGGCTTTACTGATGGTTTCATTCAAGCATGTGTTTAATGAAAGCATTTTAAAAGAAACGTTACTTTCTTCGGAAAATGCAGTAAAATACTGAGTCTGAGTCTCAGTAAACATTCAGACAGTTGATAAATTTTTTCGGAGGAAGACTCCTCTATTATAGTAAAGGTACCTTGTTGGCTATTGCATTTGCTACGTTTTCTTAGACCAAAAAAATTAAGATAGCCTCAGTCATGAATCTTGAAAATCATTGGAAATCAAAGAGACAAAAGCAGGATTTAATGATAAAAGCAACATGTGATGTGATACATCAGGTAATTTTTATATCAAATTCCATACTTTCATCACCGTCAAATCATATTTGTTATGTCTTCAAATTTTAAACTTATTTCATTGCAAATGACTCTTAAGACTCTAGTGCAAAAGATGTCAAAATTTGCGAGGATTCTCTACCTAATATACAAGAGTCATCCAAAAAGTGAGGTTCCCTACCTTGTATCTTCTTTGAGATAAATCAAATTGGTAGAAAAGGTTTTATTAGGCATACTCTAAGCTTTAAAACAAGCTCAAGTTTTTGAAAATTGGTTGAGGAGTTTGTGGAGAAACTCAATTTTACTGTGACAACCTCCTGTCGCCACGTGCCCACCTCTGGAGTACAAGGATAGTAGATTGTTTCAAACTCAAACAGACTGTTGTTATCGCCACTAAGCATCATATCAAAAAGGAATTTCAAAGTTTTTATTGAGTAGACCTTGCCTTACTTTTTGACGTAGTCTCCACCTCTGATTTGACATTTCTGGTATCAGTAATGCAGCTTCTTGATGGCATGCAGGCTCTTGTCTTGGCACCGAAACTAGTCATTGACACCACTCTGCACTTCCCAATCAGCTGCTTTGCATAAAAAAATTTCTCTCCATCCTCCATACTCTCTTGATTACGCCTCATGTGACTTTCGTCTGTTCACTGAGCTGAAAAACTTTCTCGGTGGAGAGCGGTTTCCGAATGATTCGAAACGGCAGAGCACTGTTAATGACTGGTTTCGGTGCCAAGACAAGAGCCTCTACGCGGAAGGCATCAAGAAGTTTCAACATTGATACCAGAAATTTCAAATCAGAGGTGGAGACTATGTCAAAAAGTAAGGTAAGGTCTACTCAATAAAAACTTTGAAATTCTTTTTTGATATGATGCTTAGCGGCGATAACTCGAGTCTGAAACAACTGACTCTCTGCGCATCTTTATACTCCGGAGGTGGGCACGCGGCAACAGGAGGTTGTCACAGTAAAGTTGAGTTTCTTCACAAACTCCTTGACCAATTTTCAAGAACTTGAGCTTGTTTTAGAGCTTAGAGTATGCCTAACAAGACCTTTCCTACTGACTTCATTTATCTCTTGTCGTTTAAAAAATACAAGGTAGGGAACCTCACTTTTTGGATGACTCTCGTATGCGACTGTGCACATAAAATCTCAAATGATGCATGGCAAAACATAATGCATTTACTTGTACGGTTCGCCAAAGAGCCAATTCAACCACAACTAGAGGCATGGGCAAGTTAACTTATAGGAAGTTGGCAGAGGTACTTTTCATGACACATTACTTTAAGAAGTATTTCTTTGAAACATGTGTATTTCACTCAGATGGTCGGAGAGTGAAAAGTACTATGGAAAATGAGCATAATATTACCTGCATGACAGTGCGATAAAAAAAATGTAGAAGCGTCACGGCTCTTTGGTTTACAAAAATAATCCACACAGATGTACTTCAATTCCGGTTCATGGAGCTCGCCCTTAAAAACAGACATAGTGACGTCACAGCCAACTGTTCAGGGACAATTTTGGAAAATCAAGAGATATTACAGGGACAAGCAGCAGAGCTGGCGGAGGAGCATTGCTTCATGCTCACTTCAAAAGTAATTGAGAACCGCAACGATAAGTCTACAGAAGAAAGATTGGATGTTGAGAATCGCCATTAGAAAAAACATTGTTGGCAAAGGAGAGGCTCTGACACAAGCCCCTAAAAATTTAGGATGATAAAAACTAGGAGACGTAATTGGTAACTTGAAGCTATATCTTTGGCACAAAACTGATCGGATTCATGAGTAGGACTGCACTGGGATAATGGAAAAATGCGAAAACTCATAAATCATGAGCTGATCTGTTAGTCCTTAATGTCATGACGGTAGGATTTTAAAGAAACGAATAATCATAGATAATGGATAGTTGAAAGTCCGAGCAAATACAAATAAATGGTGATAACATTCACGAGAAAAGAACAAGGTAGATTTACACAGGCATGCGAGAAAGAAAGTACACAAATAGTACACATTTTTTCAAATATACACAAAAGCACGCCAAAAGTACTTGGAAGTCTACAATTTGATCCCACGATTGAGTAGAATTAGGTAGAATCAACCATTGAATAACAGAGAGGGATTTCTGCGGGAATTTTAGCCTAATAAATTATTTGCGCCACTAATTCGGCGGGAAATTTTAAAAATTCTTTGAAAACTCGAGATTATTTCCTAATTTTGAAAAAAATTGTACACAGAGTACACAAAATTCGGCGAAAGTACACAATTAATCCGAATTCTGAAAAGTACAAAATAATCCAAAACGAAAATCGATAGTACACGTGTGTACCGAAAGTACACGTTCTGGCAGCCCTGAGTGAAAGCTTGCAGCCAACTAAACGGCAAGGAACAAAAATCTATAACTTTGAGAGAAAAAAATTGAAAACTCGAGATTATTTCCTAATTTTGAAAAAAATTGTACACAGAGTACACAAAATTCGGCGAAAGTACACAATTAATCCGAATTCTGAAAAGTACAAAATAATCCAAAACGAAAATCGATAGTACACGTGTGTACCGAAAGTACACGTTCTGGCAGCCCTGCTCTGATTGGCTCTCCAGCGGCCCCTTAACGTCAGCCATTTTGTATGTTTTGATATTTTGATTTATTATGTTCGGTTTATCGTTTGTCAAAATTTTGTGGGATTTTTTGCACAATTTTGGTTATACGATATTAATTTTAGCGTTTAAACGCACAAACGTTTGAATGTTAATTTGATTGTAATTTAATTGAAAAACGGGCCCCTTAACCTACGTCACGAGGTCATGTGACACCTATGATGTGACACGTACTGAGGCTCATGGGAAATTTTCAACTTTTCCATACCTGTGTAAATCTACCTTGAGAAAAGAATGGAAATTGCGCGAACATCACCACATCACGAATCAAGGCGGATAAAGAATGGTGGTCGCATTTCGTCATAGAGTACATAGAGTCGTAATGTAAATGGGAGAGCTGGCGCCATGTTCTGCTCGACGAGTTCCGAGCCCGGTGTGCGCCGAGTTCGGGTCACTTTTTCGATACATTTTCGATCCAAAATGGCGGTGTGGAATACATGGTGATTCCTATCTCCTTCGTTGTTGTTGTTGTTGTCATCGGATTGCCGGGTACCCGTGTATCGCAAACAATCGATTATGTATCGAAAAAGTGACCCGGCGTCACACAGGAGTCTCGGAATTCGGGACATGGAAAATGCTTAAAAGTGGCGCCAGCTCTCCCAATTACATTACGACTCTATGTACTCTATGCATTTCGTACCCTCCTGACGTCACAACGCTTCAAGATGGCAGCCAAAATCGAAATGCGACTACCATTCTTTCATAGAGAAAAAAAAGGAGGTGTTTGCATCTTGAGGATTTGTACCCACCTACGTCATCAATGTAAACAAGACGCTCGTTGAGGGTTATGTTGACGCTGTAAAAACGGACCATAATGTCCGATTTTTTTACTTAAATCAACTCTTTATATAATTTCAAGCACTTTTTATAGAAAGACCTTTTTCCCTTAAATTACACCATTTCCAAGAAAATCGACAGGATAAAAACGTCGCTGTACCCAATGACGTCATCAAAGCTATAGATACTCTATGAAAAATTCCAAGATGCCCGAAATGCAAACACCTCCTTTTTTTTCTCTATGCCATTCTTTATCCGCCTTGATCACGAATGAAGTATGGTTATGTTTACATTATAAGATTTCAGCGACGTTGCCGGATTAGTCTAAAGTTTGGTTTTTTTTAAATTTTGAGCGCCAAAATACAAATTGACGGATGACGAGGATGCTGATCGACTCCTTCCGCATTTACTTTTGCAGTAGATACCTATACAACTACCATCGAGTATAAAAGAAAAATATTTTCTATGGTCCGGTCATTTATACACGGTACCAGGAGGGTCAGAGGGGACTCCCCTCCCTCCTTGCAATATTAATGGCATGCCTCTGAAAAATTTGATTGATGAAAAGAAGAGGCCTTTTCTCATATGAAGATGTCACAAATGGATGGTTGATCTGCTGGGATCTGCTGTCCCTCCTCCTCTCTGACACGAGGGGTTATTTAAAAAAGTTGAATTAAGTTTCGACGTACGAAAACTCACACCCATGCTGTGATGTAGGTGTTATTCTCGGATTTTTTTTTTTTTTTTTTTTATCTTAGAGGTAATCCACACTTGTTTACGCATCGAGCCGGTCGCGTCAGTGAGTCCGAAAAATTTTGTATCTCTGTCAATGGACGGAAGGAGAGAGGAGAAGAACAGATGAATCGTTTAAATTATTAAAATGCGTGAAATTCTGGAGTAATCCCTTTGGGAAATGAACGCGGTATATAGGCTCTCACGATCTCCTTAATGAAAGGGTTTCTGCAAACGCAAGAGTCATGCTTGTTGCATCCTGTATAAATGAAGGAAAAAGTAAATGCTCCCGCTCTCCTCACAATCAGTAAGTAAGAGAGAAGAAATCAGTTTCTTGCGGCTCGTGTATGGAAAGCTTCAAGCGAGTCGTGCTTGTTGCGGAACTCATAATTGAAGGGGAGAATTCATTTAGATATTATCGACCGATTTTGTGATTTCAAGTTCATTCAAGGGCATAATTCAAGGGATTTACGTACATACCTGTGAACTACAAAATCGGTTTTTGGTTTGTTTTTTTTTTTAATTTTCTTATTGTTAAGTGATTATTTTTTGTTTCTTTTTTTTAAACCATATAGAGTTAGTTTTTGGACATATGTGGCCTTGGTGGACCCTGAGAATTTAAGAGAGGTTTTTGCCTATCTCATAGTTACTTAGTTTTATCAACCTTCTTGGAGGGGTGAAAGGGAATGTTTTTGGTTAATAAGATGTAAGCCGTCAATTTCCTAGACCGGATTTTTTTGCCCGAAAATGTTTTTGAGGGTTTTTGGTAGTTTATATCAGCTCGTTTTTGAATGGAAAAAGGTGTGGCCATAAAATATTAATTGTAAGTAGGTACTATTAGCTATTTGAAAATCCTGAATGAATGGAAAGTAAACAACATCTGCTAAAGCACATACACATTCAGCGGAAATTTTAATAGCACCCACTGACTAGTGATCAGTCTGGAAATAGGTAGTTGAAATTAGCGGAGCTACCTAAGGTAGTCAAATACATCTGTACCTATTGGAAAGGCTCACAGGAAAAGGGCGACAGGGGAGGGGGAGGGATTGAATAGCTATCGCGTTGTCACATTGCACCAATTAGGTAACTTGAATTTACAATTTTGCAACAAAAGTAGGTACATTAGGGCAACCGTTAGTTTCTCAGATTTTTTGCGGTTTCTCATAGAGAAAAAAAAGGAGGTGTTTGCATTTCGGGCATCTTGGAATTTTTTGATGATTTGATGACGTAGGTCTGGACGGCGACATTTAGCATGAAGGGGACGTCGCTGTACCAACCTACGTCATCAAATCAAAAAAAAATTCCAAGATGCCCGAAATGCAAACACCTCCTTTTTTTTCTCTATGGTGGTTTCCTCAAGGATTATGTGAGTGAACGTTAGATACTTACTGATATTGAAGGATGAACTAACTCCCAAGGGGCTGAATATTTCCAAGGGTAAAGGGGAGTGAATCAAGGTTACTGAGTGTTACCCTGGCACATGTATGTGTACACTCCGCGCGCTTCGAAAATAGCGTGCCGAGCCAACTTAGAACGGTCATAACTTTTGAACCATTTGTTTCCCCAAGTTCAACAATAGCTTGTTTTAAAGCTTGAATCAAGGGCTTTCATTTAAATTGATTTTGGTAATGATTCTTGCTTTCTCTTTCATAGAAAAACCCGAAAAACTGAATTTTTTGGGCTTGAAAAATCAAACAATAGTTTTTTCCACATTGAAAAATTACCAAAAACAGACGATATACTATACATAAAATGAAAAGTCTCGGCAAGAGCTTTTATTTGAGCCCAAGATCAAGTTGATCCGTCGCTTTTTTCAAAAGTTATGGCAGTCGATGCGTTTGAACTTTGCAGGAGTACGCACTCTGTAGGAGCATTTAAGAAGTACGAACTCCTCACAGATGCCACCCACCTCTCCCGTGCGACCAAAGAAGCAATGACGGTGCGTACATGAGGGGGGGAGGGGGAGGGGCTGGGAGCAGCCTCCTCTCATCTCCCTCCAAAGTTTTCAATTGTCGTATTTTTATTTTTAAATTTCTAAGTAAACAATTGATGCCATTCTCCATCATGGATTGATTTTCGATGTTTTCATACATTCAGAAGATCATTTCACCTATTAAAAAGCTAAATTGACAGTCGAATTTTGTAGAAAGCCAGGAAATAGTAAGATCTGACAATAAATGTAGGAATCACTCTTGGGAAAACAAAGAATGACACCATCTACTTGTTTAATAAAACGGAATTCAAAGCGAGCATTTTGACAGATCGCAAACATCTAAGCATCAGATCACTATCAGTTGTTAAGGTGAATCTACGCAGTTTTAGAACCATGTGAAACCGGTTTTGAATAATGAAATTTATTTGCTTTGACTTATTTCGACGAATTTGACTTGTGCAATGTGCATAGTTGGTCAGGAGTTTAGGTTCAAATTTTAAAGCTCTTTTGAAAACAAAGACAAAGCTACGTCAGAGGTTTTCATTGATCAATATTGTCTATGATGGAAGAAAATTTGTCGTAATTTTGCCGATATTTCCAGATGATAAGTGCTAAGGGCCTAAAAATTTGATAGTTATTACAGAGACATCCATCTCATAGTCTGAATCTAATTCTCTGAAAATAATCTGAATATTTTTCATGATTAATCATATATTCAAGCTATAATAGCTTGCAGAGATAGCATGCCTGTATTCACCTTTTCAAACCCTCCAATGATTTTTCTATTTATTTTTTTTATTGTACATTATAAAGGAAAATTTTAGTGACTATTTTTAAAAGGATGAATGAGGAGAGAGATTATAAATTGTGAGTGGTGAAATAAATATTAAAATTTTAGGTAAATAACACCTATTTCAAGGCAGTTGGTTAGACTTCTTTTGGTGTTTAATGTGCATCGGGGCAAACTGTCAACGTCTGCATGCTCGGGAACAGGCTTCAGGAGGATAAAGCTCAAAAAATTTTAACAAATTGAAAAATATATTTATTACAATATTAATATAATTCCAAGGACAAAAGGAAAAAAGAATGAGGAATAATGATAACAGTTCAAACATATTACTCAGATATATAACTTCTAAAAACAATTTAATCTGATTTAAGTACTGTACATCAATACACAGAACGTAAAGAGAAATCGAAATCTTGTTGAAAA
Organism: Bemisia tabaci; assembly: GCF_918797505.1. Lineage (NCBI taxonomy): Eukaryota > Metazoa > Arthropoda > Insecta > Hemiptera > Aleyrodidae > Bemisia > Bemisia tabaci. The sequence goes on from NC_092798.1 coordinate 4,488,312, forward strand.
ATAAAATTAACAAAGAATTCATTGCTGATTTATTGACATGACAGCTTGAATTTTCTGCAGCTCTCTTACTTTAAGTTAAGTCTCTTACAAAATTATTTTTCATACAACTGTTTGTTTTTAACATTTGTTGAATTTTACATTTTTTTTAAAAAAAAAAATAATTCAGGACTACTTTTTAAGCAAACAATAAAATAATTTAGGACCAATTTAAGCACTTGCCTCAATGTCTATTGAAGCAGGTCAAAATTCGAAGAAATTGAAGTAGACACATCCTTACTAACGGAAAAATAGTGATATGGATTTGGATGACCCTGAAAATTCTGTAGAAAATTTTTCCTGATTTTCACACGACGTTCAGAAATTTTTGAATCAAAACAGTTCATTATTCTTTCAGCAGGGCAATTGGCAACTCCTGTTTGGAGAATCATAAATAAACTTGGAAAGCCTCCATTTCATCTTTAAAACGTTGAGTATCATTCTAGATTTTTCATCATTATCAAGTTTCTCAATAGTTTCTTCAATGAATACTAAAAAATTGTCAACCTTTTGTTGATGTTAGAAAAAATTATTGTTTTAAACTTGTTGTTAATGTTTTCAGGATGTAGATCGAACGAACATAGCTGAAGTTATCCACGGTTTTTCGGAATCCTTCAGATCCTGGAAAATGTAATGAAAAATGATTTTTCATACCCTTCTGTTGATGCTGATGGAACATAAGTAATTAACATACTTGAAGTTATTTCCAAATCCTCTACTCTGTTGTAGAGTCTGTGCAAACATCTCGTACTTTCTGATATCATTATCCGTCACCGCCCGCCCGATGAATTTCATCGCCTCTTCAAAATGGGCTCTAGTGATTTCTGGAACTGGGTCATCTTCGTCCATCTGAAAATAAAAAAAAAAAAAAATATAGTAATCATACCAGACAGAAAGAAAGTTGCATCGCTACAGAATATTAGAGATCTCATTCCAGGCCAAAGATAAAAAAGCTGAAACAGTTGAAAAATAAAACTTTGGCGACTCGCAGCCTGAAATTTTTCTGCAGATTACGTTAGTACGATGACAAATTCAGTGTCAGACACAAATAACGCTCCTAAGGGGGGAATTCTTGATTATGCATGACAAAAATTTACATGAGTGCTTTTGAAAACTGTAAATAAAAATATATTTCAGTGATAGAAACTAAAAGATTCTACGATCCTTGAAATGTCCGATTAAAGAGTAGGTATCTGATCACATGAAATATTGTAGATGAGGTACATACCTCCATTACTCCTTGTTGTTGATTGGTCGCACGTTCCCGTTCTCTCTTGATTTCTGCTTCAATGCACTACCTGATGGCAAATTTGCAAGCCCATTGACACACCTCAGTCAGATCAGCACCCGAAAAACCATGGGTAACTTTGGCTATGTACGTTAGATCCACATCCTGAAAACATTAACAACAAGTTTAAAACAAGAATTTTTTCTAACATCAACAAAAGGTTGACAATTTCGAGTGGAATGGTTTTTAACTTCGACAAGAACAAAACTTGGAGTCTACAAAAATTAACATGTTGAATGAAAGTAGTTCGTGACGTTCTTTAATATTATTTTAAGAGTGCAAATTTCTAGCATGAACTGAAGGGCAAGAAGTGAATTTTCGACCTTGCCAGAGAGTTCATCATAATTTTCTAGCCAGTTCTCATCAAACACAACTCTCATTTTGGTTCCAGCTAAAGTTTGCAACAGGCTCATGAAAAAAATCTGAATACATATTTATATTTTTCTCTAAAGGACACTTTTGATTGAAAGAAGCAAAAAAAAAAGAAAAAAAGGTAACTTGACAGTAAAACATTATTTACACCAGAAACAGGTGACTTTCTTAAGTTGCTCTTGAAAATAGCTTCACGCGATTTCTCATCAGGCAGTGGAATATAAATTAGCTGATCTAAACGTGCCGGTCTGAGGATTGCAGGGTCAATAATGTCTGTAGAAGGAAATAAAAATAGTTAGCAAAAATAAGTAGTAAATATACTTTAACTTCTCCATCAGTGAGCCACTGTTAGACATCATTAGAGTGAGAAAGGCAAATCAATTCTTTCCTACACCAATTGAAATATTTGGCTCTCTTTGTCTGATTGGTTTTGATGGTTACAACAGGGAGAAAAGTTGACTCTTAAGAGCAGAAAATTAAGGTGGTCAAAAACAGGGTTGGCTAGAATTCCTGTTTTTGGAGTCCCTCACTTTTTGGGAGTCATTTGGTTTTTATCAAATAATATTGAAAATAAAACTAGCTATGCATACCGGGCCTATTAGTAGCTCCAATGATGAAGACATTCTTCTTAGCGCCCATACCATCCATTTCAGTTAGAATCTGATTGATGACACGATCGGCCGCACCACCTGCATCTCCTACATTACCACCTCTTGATTTGGCAATAGAATCTAACTCATCAAAGAATAATACGCAGGGAGCAGCTGCACGTGCCTGTAAAATAAAATCATGCAGCATTTAGTTTCAAGTTAAAATATTATTACGTAAACTGATTTATATTTACACTTAAGAGAGGTTTTTTGTCCAAATTTGAGAAAAAGCAGAGTCAGAAGATGCTCTATTTTTATATTTTTGAGCATTTTTAAATAATTTGGGCGGACTTACTGATTCTCACTTTTAAATAAAATTTATGAGAGCTGTATTATTTATTCTGGTCGGACCAGTTTTAACATGAGCTGTCCATCTAAACTGGAAGTTTTGAAAAGTGCATGAATGTGCAGTATTTTATCCATGGCTGAATCCCAAAAATGCGAATCTCAATGAGTTTATCTGCGTGAAAATTTGGGGGAAAACCCCTCTATCTGTCTCAGGCTAAGAAATGTCGTTTTACCATCCTTTGTTGATAAAGCCTTGGAGTATTTTGTTCCAGACCAGATTGCAAACTATAATCCTATGATGATCCAGTCAATTCAATAGACGAGTGGTACTTTCTTTTATTTTTTCAAATTCACCTAGGTTTCCATTGTAAATTTTTGCATCCAATTGAAAAAGGAGAAGGGTAAATATTGAAGTATCCAAATCTTACCTTATCAAAAATATCTCTGACGTTAGCCTCTGATTCACCAAACCACATGGTGAGTGACTCCGGTCCTTTGACTGAGATGAAGTTGGCCTGACATTCGTCGGCTATGGCTTTGGCCAACAATGTCTTATCACAACCTGGTGGTCCATAGAACAACACACCGCGAGACGGCTGCATACCGAACTTTAAGAACTTGTCAGGATGTTCAACAGCGTACTGAAAATCAGAAACATTCATGAGTAAAACTAAAGTCCAGCATTAAACTTACAATCACGTGCAAATTGGAAAAACGATATTAATTGCGATGTAAACGATATTAATGATCATTGATAATATCATTGATATCGATTATATAAGCGAAAGGATCCTAAAAGTTATCATCTGCTTAGGCCAAGATAAATTAAATCTGATATCAATTTACGCGCCGGATATGAGTAGAGGAAAGCCAGAGCGAGATGCGTTTTATGAGTCTTTACAAAAAGTCATTGACACAATACCAGCTCGGGAAAAGTTAGTCATGATGGGTGACTGGAATGCTGGTGTTGGGAATAATGTTGTACCTGGGATCAAAAATAGATTCAATGAGCTCACCTTGAATGATAGCGGCGAGGAACTCATTGAGTTTTGCTCCATAAATGAATTGAGGATTAATAACACGTTTTTTGATCACCCGTTACAACAGAAAATTACCTGGACCAATTGGAGAGGCCAGATGGCATCGGAAATGAATTCGTTAAATATGGTGGAAAAGTCCTAGCTGTGTGGATGCATCGTCTGTTCCAAAAAATTTTGGAAGAAAAGAAATGCCGGAAGACTGGAAGGATAGTTTCACAATTCCCTTCTTCAAAAAAGGTGACAAATTTGTACCTGAAAATTATCGCGGTATTACGCTCCTAAACACGTGCTCCAAGCTATTTACATCCGTTCTCAAAGATATTTTGGAGCAGATTGAGCATATGGCCGAGGAACAGCAAGGGTTTAGAAAAAACAGAGGCACCAACGCACAGTGGGAAAAACAGCCGATCTAGCGCGGAAAAAGTCTTGACGCTCGGGTCGTTCACTTTCCCATTGGTTTTTCACACTTAATCGGTCTTATATAATTAGCCATTCACTAATAACAACATTATGCGCCGACTTTTTGTGAATTCAAGAGTTATTGAGCCAAATTTAGTCAAGAGATCAGCTGTAATTTACTTCCCTTGAGACTGTGTTTCGGTTTGTGGTCTTTGATCGGCCAGCAGAGTTAAAATAAAATATTTCTCGTCGTTTATGCTATTGTCGGTTACTTTCTTCATTATACTATGTACTTAAGTCTTTAATTTTTCATTTTTTTTTGGAGAAGTTTGTGTGGTTGTGTGTGGGTGTTTCAAGGTGAAGTTAGGAGTGAGAATGAATGTAATCCGCAACGTATTACTAAAGATGTTAATTGATGAGATTGACATTTTAATTAGCACGTATTCAATATTAAGAGCAAATGAGAAGGAAAAACACGCTTGGAATTTTAAATTTCCTAATAAAACGTTGCACAATGGAACAGCTCTTACCTACTAATTAATTGATAATCATGTGTCCTAATTTATTTTCTAATTCTTGTTAGGATAATAGTTAAGTTCCAAACATTTAATTTATCATGAAGTGTTGTCATTACTTGGAAACTTTAGCAATTAATTCCTTTTGCTCAATGTATCTAATGTTTTTCTTCTCAAGACTTAGTGTGAAATGAAACCATTTTTAAAGGGCAGCAATTGTGAAGTAAAACATTAAAAGTTGCACGGAAGTAATTTAAAATATCGCGACGTCGGTCAGGATTGATTTCACAGCCTTCGTCATAATGGTGAGTAACTCTACCAACTAGGCTACCACTTCAAGTAAACGTTGGATCTGAAACCGTTTGCTCTTAAACACGGGTTGCCTGAGTTGCGCGCACAGCGCACTGCGCACGCACTCTCCCCAAGCGGCTCTGTAATCTGACGCCAAAACCCAAAGGTAAACATTCATTCTCAGCACATTTCCACTTTCTTTTCATCAAATATCTCCAGAAAAAAAATGATATCCATACGTTTAGAAAGGTCAGCCATTGCAAAAAAAAAATTAAAAGTAACTACATGACGCTCTTTAATAGATACAGAAGGCCATTGAATGTAAGCATTCAGAGGCGGTCTTCCATCAGCAGCGCGCTACCCGGTGCGTTTCTGATGATTATCGCTGATAAGGTCGCCCTTATGAAGTAAAAAATGACTGATTCTTGATCAGTAGATCCTCAGGAACACATACATACCAATTTTGGCCATTTTCATTGATGCCGATTTTCCGACTTTTTCGGCGCTAGATCGGCTGTTTTTCCCACTGTGCAACGATGCCATATTCATGGTACGACAATTGGCAGAGAAATCCATCGAGTTCAATAAGCCTTTATTTTTATGTTTTGTGGATTTGGAGAAGGCATTCGACCGCGTACGGAGAACAGATGTTTTGCGGATACTTAACGAGCGGAATGTCCCCAGGTGTCTTATCGAGATAGCTGCCGACTTGAACTCGAACACCAAGACACGGATAGTCACCAGGGAGGGAACCTCTGATGTAGTCATTGTAAATAGAGGAGTAAGACAAGGGGACTCGCTCAGCTCTTTTCTATTCAATTTGTTAATGGATAAGCTAATTGATGCAGTTAGATTCAAGAGAGGCTATCGGCTAGGCAATTCGAATATCAATATCATCTGTTATGCAGACGATGCTGTTTTAGTAGCAAGCTCTGAGGATGATCTGCAAAGAATGCTCCATTCCTTCAACCTAACTGCGAAGACATTCAACATGAAAGTGTCGGCTAAAAAAACAAAAAGTATGGTCATCAGCAAGAATCCAATACGATGTAAGCTAGTAGTGGACGGTACCGCTGTTGAACAAGTAATGCAGTTTAAGTACTTGGGCGCTTTAATAACGAGTGTGAAGGATTTAGGGACCGAGGTGCGAAGTCAGACAATCAAGGCAACTAGAATAGCCGGATGCCTAAATGAAATGGTCTGGAGGAATAAGTACATGACTAAAGAGAGCAAAGTTAGAGTTTATAAAACGATTGTAAGACCTGTGCTGACTTACGCTGCGGAAATCCGGGCAGACACAAAGCGCACTAAACAACAGTTTTGGACCGTAGAAATGAAAGTCCTGAGGAAAATAGCAGGCTTTATGCTCCAAGACAGGCAGACCAACGAGTCAATTCGCGAAGAGTACCAAATCCAAGATATTGCCAAGTGGACCAAGATGCGCCGGAAAATGTGGTCGGAACATGTTGAGAGGATGGACGGGGAAAGGCTTGCCAAGATTTGTATGGTAGGACGACCTCATAGCCAAAGGCAACCCGGACGACCGGCCAAGAGATGGGCACAGAGCTGCCATTAATCCCCTCTCATCGCCATCATATTATATTTGTCATATTTATATACTAATTTAGAGGCTAGACAAACAGGGTCATGGCCCTAGTCAGAAATATTAATTGCTACATTTCCTTGGTCCAGAGTGCGATACAATGAAAGACTTTTTGGAGACAGAGCAAATGCTAGAGCTTAAATTTATGAGAAGTGAATTTAACATCGAAATATCAGTAGAGGTCAAATGTACTTGAACTGATTTTTTTGAGACCTTAAAACCCCCCAAAGTAGGATGTAATTGTACTCGTAAGTAGCATGTTATAAATTTGAGAAACACGCTGACTGCAGAACAAAAGAAATTACCTGCACCAACTCTTGGAGTTCCCGCTTGACATTCTCCAGACCTCCGATGTCTTCCCAAGTGACGTTGGAGACTTCAACGACAGTCTCACACAGAGCGCTCGGCGAGCTCTTGCTCATCGCATACCTTAAGTTTTCTATGGTAACAGCCAAAGAGTTCAAGACTTCAGCGTCGATTTGATTGTCTTCCAAGTCAATAAGATCCATTTTCTCTCTGATCTGTTGAAGAGCTGTCTCTGAGCAGAGGGACGCCAAATCAGCACCCACAAGACCATCAGTTTCCACTGCGATCTAAAATAAACAATTAAAACCATTATTACCAATGAGAATAAGTAATGGATCAATGAGCATTTTAATCAGTAATATTTAGACAAATAATAATTCTTCATTTTAAGAATTTCTTTTTTCTACTTTTTCGGGATCTTTACTGACTTCTAGCAATACACAATCGACAAGTTAGTGACCATCAATAGGAAAAAGGATCTCATTGAATCTAAAGGACAAAATACATAATCAAGTAGCTGGCAGCATTGCTTAGGACAGTGCTACACAAACAATTGAGCATGATAAATATCCAAAAATTACACCACAGCAAAGAGTTGATTGTTGGAAATTCCTGGTTTAAAAAAGACATTCAGAGAAAAAATGATTTTTAGTTTAAATCTATCTTAGGCCTTCCTGTTTTTACAGGAGGTTTTTGTGGGATTTGCCCCAGTGAAGTCTTGCTTGCAAAGTTGGGAAAAATACTGTGTTAGTGGATATTCATCTCAGTCCCAAAAGCAAGAAAAAGAAACAAACAAAAAAGAAGAAAATTACCTGTTCTAGGTCAACGTCATCGGCCAATTTCATATTCTTGGTGTGAATACGCAGGATTTCTAGACAGCCAGTTGCGTCTGGAATACCAATATCGATTTCACGGTCGAATCTGCCGAATCTACGCAACGCAGCATCGATGGAGTTAGGACGATTTGTGGCTGCCATAACGATGATGTGAGAATTTTGCTTTAAGCCATCCATGAGTGTCAGAAGCTGCGAGACGATCCTCCTCTCAACTTCACCATGAGTCTTGTAAAACGAAAAAAAAAAATTGATTAAAAAGAGAACTAAATTAAGTAATGATGCAGTGCCCAAATAGCCAAACATCAAATGTTCAGGAAAAATGTTGTATTTTTACTGTGCAAGTCTGGTTTTTTCATTTATCATAGTTTATTCTCTTTCAATTCTGTAATTACAAAATTCAGCACCAGCTGACCATTATTTTAGCAGACATTATTTTCTTTTGTTTACAAACTGACAATTTGAATACAAAATTAAACTCCTGGGATGGTATGGTATCTTTGATGCTTAATTGAATCATATGAAAGACAACAAGTGAAAATTGGATTTACTCTCCTAAATACTTATAAATAATAGTACTTGAAGATGTGAACTTACCTTTTCTCTTTTTGGCGCAATAGTGTCTAATTCATCGATAAAGATGATAGCTGGAGCATGTTTGTCTGCCTCTTCAAAAGCTTTACGCAAATTGCTCTCAGATTCACCAGCTAAAAAAAATAAGAAAATTGTCAAAGCTGCAGTTTCTTGCCGATTACAAATTCAATCTGTAGTCCACAGACAATCCACTTAGACGCAGTAGAATTTTACAGGACAAATTGAGAATCAAATGATGATTGAGATACTGAAAACTATTGCTCTCTTCCATGCGACAAATATCCTCCACTTTTAGGCTTTGCACATTTCTGTTTCACATTTACAGATTTTAATTCTGTAGGCACCACAATATTTACACAAAATTCAGGGAGTATATGACACATACTAAAAGGAACTGGAAAAAATTTCATTAGATTAATGGGAATAAAAAAATTTTCCAACAGATTAATAAGGTGCTATCAAACGTTGATATTTCTTACTAAATTTTACAAATAAAATTGATCTCTTTAAAATTTAACTAAATTTTGAAACTAAAGTATTATACGTGATGGAGCAAGGAAAAAGACAATTCGGAATAGAAGAAAAATAGAAATGCTTACCATTGATGAGGAAAAAGAATGCACCGGTTTCATTAGCAACAGCACGGGCGATGAGTGTTTTTCCGGTACCTGGTGGGCCAAACAACAAAATACCACGCGGTGGCTTCACTCCTATAGCTTCGAATAGAGAAGGATGACGCAATGGCAACTCAACCATTTCCTTAATTTGAGCTGGTTGCTTCCTGCAGCCTCCAATGTCATCGTAACCTACAGCACTGGACGCTTCTTCCTCTTCCTGCAGAAGGATTTGTATAATTAAAATAAGAGAAGAAAAGATGATTCATTTAGAACATTTCACAATGACTAACGGCGTAATTCATCATCACTCAGCACAGCAGTAGGAACAATGGAGATGTTGCATGTGTGAGGGATTTGCGATTTGACCATTGATTCTTATGTAAGAGTTCGCGAAAAACTTGATGGTGCCACTGGTTTTCTCTGAAATCATCTCCCAAGCTCAAAAAAAGCTCTCCAAGTGAGGCCAAAATGGAGGGGATATCCCACCCTACCCTGAGAGTCCACCTCTACATCAAAACAAACTCTCCATGCAAAGATAGGGAGCAAATACATTAGCAAGGTTGTCGTGTTTTCAGTCTTGGAGTCCCCAAATAAAGTGGCAACCCTGCTAATGTATTTGCTCCCTATCTTTGCATGGAGAGATTGTTTTGATGTAGAGGTGGACTCTCAGGGTAGGGTGGGATATCCCCTCCATTTTGGCCTCACTTTGAGAGCTTTTTTTGAGTTTGGGAGATTATTTCAGAGAAAACCAGTGGCACCATTGTGTTTTTCGCGAACTTTTACATAAGAATCAATGGTCAAATCGCAAAATCCCTCACGCATGCAACATCTCCATTCATCATTATTTTTTTTGAAGATTTTTGACTCCTTCAATGATCTAATTTTTACTGGAATGGAACCTTCCAAAACTCTACAAAGATTATGATTTTCTTAAATTAATTATTGAGAAGGTTCTAAGAAAGAAAATGAAAGCTTTTTTATAACAATTGAGGCTTTCTGTCTTCATTTTTATCCTCATAGAGAATTTGTGTAGTACCCACACACACACATACCAAAAGAAAAAAAAAGAAGAAAAAATAATAATCTGAGTTTGAAAATGTCAATTGTTAATGAGCAAGTTCCAAAGATTTTAACAGGAGATCTAAGTTTGAGATTTTTGAAAAATTGATTGCTAAATCAGCGTTGTTAAACCATCCATAAATAGATGCATACATAAAAAAATCTGATCAAATTTTACAAACTCAACATACCTCACGCTTGACAGCATCACCCTCAAAGTGGATCACTGTGTCCGGGGCAACAAGACAGTAGGGTGATGGGTCTGTTTCGACAACCTTGAATTCTACAGCTCGCATACCACCACGGAAAATGAATGAATCATCCTTGTAAATTGGACGATAAGCCTCCAAGAAATATGGTTTAAGATAGACTTCAAACAGGTTGCTGTAAAACAGAAACACAGATTGAGTTGCTGAAAGCAGGTATGTGCATACGTTGGAAATCATTCATCGAAAGAGGACATTCAATTTCCTTAAAGTATTCCACAGCCCAAATTTTCCTCAGAGATTTACTCAATTTTTATGAAGTATTAGAAATGTGTCTTTAAGGATTAAAATAAAATACTACTAAGATATTGTGAATGACTCTCTTTCAAAGTAACTACTGCCAACAGAAAAAACCACAAGCAGAGGTGCTTTAAAATTAAAGTACTACTGGATACCAAAAAGTGCCTCAAGTAATTTTTAAATGGGTCCCTTGAAAAAAGGAGTGAGGTTATTAAAGTAGAGGGGAAGTTTCTGTCACTTTATTGGATAACGCTTGAAAACTGAGGGGGAAAAATTGGAAAACACCTGCTTACAAAATCTTTTTTATTTCTACAGCAAGGTAATTAAAGTCAGCAACTTTAAACATAAACACAAACGAACACCTCTAAGCAGCAGTTTTTCGGGTACATACAGCTTCTCCTCTCTTTAGGTGAACAACATTTCGCAGCAGAGAACACAGTTTAAAGGAAAAAGGGAAGTCAACTTGTTGTTATGATAGTGATCTAGTATATCAATCGCTCATGGCGATTCGGAACTCAAACTATACTATCGTTGAGCAGTTTTTTAGACCCCTGCGCCATCGAAAATCTTCTCAAGAAGTAAAGATGAACTTTGGCTACTTTAGCGAGTCAAATCGCGGAAGGAGATCTGCGAATCTCACTTTCTTCCACCCGATTGGACTGACGTTCGTTTCCCCCTCGATGTGAGGAAAAACGTCCTAAACCGCAAGTCCATATCATAATTAGAACCTAAGTTATGGCCAGTGGTGCACGACTTTTGAATAACCCTGTATTATCAGCGAGTATTTTATTCTATGCTTCGTACTTAAATCTGAGAAAAGGTAAAACAAATTACGATATGCACCTCATCAGATTTTTAAAAAAATACATGTAACATTTTAGTCTTTCTCAACCCTTATTATGGATGATCCAACCTAAGGCCTTAAAATCCTTGCTTACAAGGACCCGAAGACTGATCTAATGGGTTTTAAAGGGTATGAGACCATTTTTTGGAGCCTCGCAAGGAGGGTTCCCGGTGCCCTAAAAAATTTGGATTTTTCTTTAGGGGGCCTAAAAGTTGTCTTATGAGGTGTCTTTAAGGTGTCTTAGAAGCTTCCCTGCAGCCCGACCACAGACTTTGACTTCCATCAATATTGATAGAACTCAGTTCCATTCCAATGGGGGTTTCCATTGGAATGGAACTGAGTTCTATCAATATTGATGGAAGTCAAAGTCTGTGGTCGGGCTGCAGAAAGATGTCTTAAAGTGCTTATGAAAGTCGAGACACGTATACCTTTATAAGGTGACTTTTCAGACATCTTTTAGACACACTTTACGACAACTTCTAGATATCTTTAAGTCAACTTAACATATCTTTTAGAGTACCTAAAAGACATCTTTGAGACATGACTTAAGTGTGTCTTTTTGCTACCAGGGCAGTCAAATGCGTTTTTGAAGAAATGACCGATCCCCCTCATTGCTTCATCTTCATATATTTATTAATGTTCAAATGATGGGACGCTTCGATAACAAGGTTCTGTGACAAAATCATTTTTATCTTAAGAGTCTCCACAATGTATACATCATAGTGATCAAAAGTCCAACTAATCAGAAAAATCGCGCGCGGAGCGAGCCGAATGTCATTCGCGCAGCGAGTGATCGGGGGTCCATGGAGCGCAGCCCCTTGGCTAGCCGCGACTAGTAACGGCTAGTAAATCATTATTAGTCGATGAAAACTCAGGTGACAATCCCTAAGAGTATGTATGATAAAATTGTAGTGCCAAACTTTCATTTTTTGCACCTTAAAAGTATGAATATAGATCCGTTAAGCACGGTCTGTAGACCATAGTGCGTCGTCCGATAAATCTTCGTCCCTGATATTAATGTTACATTCATTCAGAGTATCATTCAATTATGACATTAAATATTGATCGGGTTTGTCTCCTACCCAGATACCCCCAAACACCGAGTTTCAGGCGAATCCATCGGCAAAAAGTCGAGGTTGCCAATTGTTGACCATTTTGAACTTAAATCGCCGGGCATTTTGAAAAATTAGGGTTTGTTTAAAAATCTAACGTCGAATTTGTTCTTCTCGGGTTAAAATACCCCCAGATACCGAATTTCAGGTGAATCCATTGGCAAAAAATCGAGTTTGTCAAATTTTCGGCCACTTTGAGCCTAAACCGGCGGCCATTTTGAAAAATTAGGGTTTTTTAAAAAATCTTACGTCAAATTCGTTTTTCTCGTGCCAAAATAGCCCGAGGTACCGAGTTTCAAGCAAATCCATGTGCAAATAGCAGAGGTGCCAATTTTCGGCCATTTTGAACTTTGACCGGCCGCCATTTTGAAACGGTTTGAGATAATGACTTCGGATTTGCGCGAAAAATGTTCTTTTTTTATGCTCTTTCGAACGAGGTATCACAAAGGGGGTCTTCCCATTTGAAAAAAAAAAGTTAGGGTCCTTAACCCCCCCCCCCCCCAAGGGGGAGCCTCAAAAAGTTTTGGGGGGGTCAAAAAGTAGCTCCCTATGATCTAGGAACACCCTCCAAGTTTCAAATCTCTACCTCAATTAGGTCAAAAGTTAGAGGGGGGGGGAGGGGACTTTTCAAACACCCTGTAGATCGGTTAAGCACGGTCTGTAGACCATAGTGCGTCGTCCGATAAATCTTCGTCCCTGATATTAATGTTACATTCATTCAGAGTATCATTTAATTTTGACATTAAATATTTTCGGTGTGAAAATGTGATTTACTAGTCTTTGGAAGTGGTATGTTCAGAGCCGGATTTCGCTTTTTGCCCCCTGGTGCCAAAAACATTTTGCCGCCCCCCCCCCCCCCCCCCCCCCCCCGGCGGACTTTCACTTCCAGCCATACGGGGTCTCAGTGACCTTAATGTGAAGGGTTTTATCCCTGGATCTAGGGATTTTCCGGAATTTGTAGAGATCTAGGGATTTTTCAGACAATTTAGGGAGTTTCTTGATGAGGTAAAGTAAGTAAAAATCGACTCTCTTACCTTCGACTCAATAGAAAATATTTTTTTATCTAGGCCTGATTGACAACACTATTTTCCCACGATAATAAGCCGGAACAGATAACGATTTCGTCACTCGATTTACTTGACAGTTCAACAGAAAAAAAAGAAAGGAAAAAAAAAACACTCAACTAATATTCTTTCATTTCATTGGTCTGTTCACTGCTTTCAGAGGGCGGAAAAATTCAAATCTCCTGGAATCATTCCGTTTTATCTAAAAAAAAAACCCCTTTGACCTGTGTGACCCTTTTAAACTCGGTCATATCTTTAGTACGAGGGACCCTTGTGCTAAGGTTACGGGCTACGTATACATTAGCATGACAATAATAGGCAAACACGGAAAACTTGAGTGGAATCATGTGTAAAAAGGAAATTTGTGTAGATAGAAGTTCTCCAAGAGAACGTAAGTGACAGAAACATAAAATGTTTTTGATAGAACATACTTGAACACAAGAAAGGAACATGCAACATGAATTTCCTGCTCACCTGATCGTGATCTATTCCAACGTTTTCCCATTCTTCATGCTGACACTCAGAATCGTCCTATAACATGAACGAAAACACATAAAAGTTACGAGGAGGAGGAGGTGGAAGAAGAAGAAGAAGAAGAGGAAGAAGATGATTCAGGAAAAGTATCTTGCGAAAAAATCAGAGAAAAAACAAACTATGGTTGAATTTCGGGAACTTATTGCGGGAATTAGTTGCATATGGAAATGGAAAAATGCCAAATGAAGCCTATGGAGAGCCCTCGATATTTTAATGAATAGTTTTGGAGGATGCAAGGGTTTTTTTTGGCGAAGGGTCCTTAATTGCATTGGCTCACTACATAGTACATACTGGCATGAGCACAACATTTATAGGGGAAATCAAGGAAAACTTGAGTGGAATCATGCAAAATGTCATGCAAATGAAAGTTATTTAAGAGTACATAAGTTGTGGTAACATGAAATTTTTTTTTATGTAACATATTTGAACACATGAATTGGACATCGACGGTGAAACTACCAAGCCACGTATCTCGTTTGCGGTTTTTAAAAATCTACGCTCACATTTTATATTTTAGAAGTAGACCAAATCAATATCATTCCTTGAAATTTTCATGGAATTTTCTCCGCAGAAAGAGGAAAAATCACAGACATTTTCAAGACTGGATGTTAAGTAGTTTATCATTTAAAAAATAAAGTATGACAGGAAGTCTGCAACGTCGCAAACCGAGATACGTGGTTTGGTAGTTTCACCGTCGACCTGCAACATGAATTTCCTTCTCATCCGATAGTATTCTATTGGAGCGTGCTCGGACTCAGAATCGTCCTGTAACATGAACACAAATTTTGTCTAAATTTTGTCTAAAAACATCAAAATAGCAAAAAGAACTACTCAAAATAACAGTAGGTAGACTTCAAACTTGGTCCAATGAAACTGGTTTCCGGTTTTCTGTACTAAAGACCAAAGTTTCAATCACAGATTTACTCCCCTACAATCAACAGAAATACAGACCCACTTACAAGCGACGATCCCTATATTACTACCAAAATTCTGAAACTCTTCACCTCTCTTAATTTAAAAATCTAAATTTTCGTATATACTCCCATTTTCAAAATTCTCTGTAAAGATGTTAATAGCCTGTGACGCTGAATGTCTCAAGATATACTGACTAACTAACTGAAAAAAAATATATATGAAAAAAAAAATTAAATTCAGTAAATGGACGGACGGCGTTCCAAACAATCGATTCGTCGCAACATACAAGCACGCCACGCCACTGAAAGACAATAGGAAGAGAGCAGTTCGGTAGGAAGTAGAGACGAGTAAGAAAAGTAATACTTACCTTCATACATTGGCTATCCCGAGCTACGTCTATTACTTCTCTAACCAAAGTTCCCATCCCCTGGCAGAGCTCTCGGAGCATAAATAAGATGACGGCTCTGGAAAATTAAAAAGACAAATGTACTAAAATTAGGGTACAACAGATGAAAATTGAAAATATGATAAGCGCCGTTCCATATAGGCGAAACAAAGGACACAAATCGGCATAAAATCTCAGCTTAGTAGTAGGGCAACGACGATTTTAAGATAAGAGTTTATAGCCAAATTGTGCAATAAAAATACGAATTAAATTACAGTGTGGGGTGGGTATTGGACAATGTAGCAATACTGTAAAAAGGATTGTATGTTGCCCCTTCATTTTTCGGGTTATGCATATTGAGTGTTACATATTGCCCCTTTAATCTGCAGGTTATGCAATACTGTTTGTTACCCCTTCAATTTGTTGGTTATGCAATAGTGTGTATTATCCCTTCAACTTGTTCTTGTTTTTTTTAAAAAAATATTAAAAAAATATATCTGGTATCTAAATGGTATTTTTATAAAAAAAACGCGTAGCGCTTACATAAGAAACATCGAAGTTCAGACCTGACCGTAATAGATGAAAAATGATAATAGCTAGATAAGAACATTTTTTTTAATAGGCAATTTTCTTTCATATAACGCATGCATACGAAAGTTTTAAAAGTGAACATTTTAAAGTACCTATTGTATAAAAAATCATCATTTTCATGAGCTTTTCGCGAATTAGAAGATTTTTTAATATTTTTGCGAAAAGCACACAAAAATTATGATTTTCTTCAAAGAGGGTGTTAGATAAGTCCCCTCCCCCCATCTAACTTTTTCCCTAATTGAGATAGAGATTTGAAACTTGGAGGATGTTCCGAAGGTCAAAGGGAGCTACTTTTTGGCCCCCCTAAAATTTTCGGGGGGCCCCCTTTGGGGGGTAACGGACCCCAACTTTTTTTTTCAAATGGGAAGACCCACTTTGAGATACCTCGTACAAAAGAGCATAAAAAAAGAAACTTTTTCGCGCAAACTCGAAGTCATTATCTTAAGCCATTTCTAAATGGCGGCCGGTTAAAGTTCAAATGGCCGAAAATTGGCATCTCGGCTATTTGCACATGGATTTGTTTGAAACTCGGTATCTGGAGTATTTTTGCACGAGAAAAACGAATTTGACGTTAAATTTTTAAAAGAACCCTAATTTCTCAAAATGGCGGCCGGTTAAGGTCCTAAATGGCCGAAAATTGACAAACTTGATTTTTTGCGGATGGATTCGCCTGAAACTTGATATCTGGGGGTATTTTTGGCACGAGAAAAACAAAGAGCCGTATGCAAAAACGGCATTTTTCGCCCCCCCCCCCCACTAAAACTTATTCAAACTTCGTCTATCAGTTACTTATACTGGAGCGCTTCTTTCCCCAAATTTTCAGAACCCCAAAGAATTTGGGGGGGGGGCGCTAGGGGGGGGTGGAAGTCAAAACCTGTGAACCTCGATATCTTTCGAACGAAACAAGATATTGAGGCTCGGTTCGGACGAAAAATCGTCTAAAATTGCATACTTTAAGATTCTAAAGGTCAAAATCCCAAAATTAAATTTTTAAATTAACTTATGTGCTTTTTTTCAGTTTTTGAGGAAAAACAATTTCTTTGAAACAGATTAAACTGAAATTTCACATTTTTTGATTCGAACCAAAACCAGTTTTTTAAATTGCTCGTCTTTTTCCGCATCCAACGAGTGGTCGTATAAGTTGGGGAACCGAACGGTTCCGGAGTTATGATCGATTGAAGTTTCCGCTCAACGCGCGCCGACCTATTTTCGCGCGCAAAAAAGTCGGATTTGACTGTTATTAAATCAGATTGAATGTTCAAACTGAGCAAAATGCATTATTAGGGACTCTTGAGGGTCGCTGAGTTCAGAAATTACAGATACTTCCAAAAAATTCACGTTTTTAAAAGTACAGCTCCGTAGCGCTATTTTAGAGGCCCACTGGGCGCCGACCGGCCGCTCAGTGGTCCTGTACGGAGCTGTAATGGGCCTGTTGCAAACTTTTGCTAGAGCAAAAATAAGAGTTGTTTCTTATAGATAATGCCTCAAAAATCACGATGAGCGCATCGGCAAAGTCTGTAATGCACTCATAAATTCACAGTCTGCGTAAGAAATTTGCGGTTTTTTGAGCTTCCTGCTTCAAAAACGATACTACGGCACAGGTGAACATTTTGTAAGAGGAGTCGTTCAATCGTCGGCAATAATCATCATGGCCGACGCCAATCCGTCAAAACACGTTTGATGGGACGAGATAACACCTGAACTGAATTAGACCAGATAACAATCGGTGTGTTAACGTTCATATTTTCCACGCCCGAATTGATTGACCTTGAACTCTCCTCGAACTAAGCGCGGAACTGCGCGCAAGCGTCGGCCATGATGAATATCGCCGACGATGGAGCGACTCCTCTAACAAAATGTTCACCTGTGCCGTAGTATCGTTTTTGAAGCGGGAAGCTTAAAAAAACGCAAATTTCTTACGCAGATTGTGAAGTTATGAGTGCATTTCAGAGTTTGCCGATGCGCTCATCGTGATTTTTGAGGCATTATCTACAAGAAACAACTCTTATTTTTGCTCTAGCAAAAGTTTGCAACAGGCCCATTTTAAAAACGTGAATTTTTTTGGAAGTATCTGTAATTTCTGAACTCAGCGACCCTCAAGAGTCCCTAATAATGCATTTTGCTCAGTTTGAACATTCAATCTGACTTAATAACAGTCAAATCCGACTTTTTTGCGCGCGAAAATAGGTCGGCGCGCGTTGAGCGGAAACTTCAATCGATCATAACTCCGGAACCGTTCGGTTCCCCAACTTATACGACCACTCGTTGGATGCGGAAAAAGACGAGCAATTTAAAAAACTGGTTTTGGTTCGAATCAAAAAATGTGAAATTTCAGTTTAATCTGTTTCAAAGAAATTGTTTTTCCTCAAAAACTGAAAAAAAGCACATAAGTTAATTTAAAAATTTAATTTTGGGATTTTGACCTTTAGAATCTTAAAGTATGTAATTTTAGACGATTTTTCGTCCGAACCGAGCCTCAATATCTTGTTTCGTTCGAAAGATATCGAGGTTCACAGGTTTTGACTTCCACCCCCCCTAGCGCCCCCCCCCCAAATTCTTTGGGATTCTGAAAATTTGGGGAAAGAAGCGCTCTAGTATTAGTAACTGATAGACGAAGTTTGAATAAGTTTTAGTGGGGGGGGGGAGGGGGGCGAAAAATGCCGTTTTTGCATACGGCTCTTTGACGTTACAACTCCAGTTTGTCACTTTTCGGTCATTTTAGACCTTAACAGTAGGGTGAATATGAGGACTTGCCCGGAATAAAAATCCAACAGCGTTGCATGATGGTGCAGAAAAATTAGAATTAAATAGCAGTGTTGTATGGTAATTATTATTCAATGTGGCAACGCTGTAAAATGAAAGTATTGCATGTTGCCCCTTCAATATGCAGGTTATGCAATCGTATAATGTAGCCCCTTCAATCTGCGGGTTATGCAATGGTGTATTTTTCAAGATGGCGGTTAAAGCGTTGTCGGACGGTGCAAATAAATAAATGATTTAATTATTGGTGAAATTTGGCAACATCGACAGAAAGATGACATTACAGTGACAGTTGACATTTACAGTGTTGAAAGATGGTGCAAGAAATTAGTTAATTTTTCGATGCAATGTTGCCAGATTGTGCAAAAAAATTTGGGTCTCGGACTTGTAAAAATTTTCGATCAGATCGAATTTGGCATCAAGCCACGCGATATTCTCATCACAGAAAGCCGTACAACCAAGAAAAAATAACGATACTAAAATTGGAGGGTGATGGTAAAAAGGAAGGTCATATTCGGATTCAGCGCCTCAAAATGCATAAAGATCACCGAATGTCGTTCAGGAGACATTTTTTTATTTTGGTTTGTTGTACAGTATTATGATGCATATAACGAAAGATGGACATTAGCGGTTTTCGCATGATTCGGACTACGCCCCCCCCCCCCCTGAAAAGGGCTTCAAACCTAAGGAACAAACATTTTCACAACATTAATGAAAGTGTCTGACCTCCAAGAGTATTTTGACCCAAAAATCTCAAAATTGAAAAAATGGACAGTAGCGGTTTTCACACGAGCCGATTCAATTTAAAAGAAGACCAGACGAATATCATGGCTTGGAGTTTTCACAGATTATTCTTTATAAAGAGAGGAAGAAATAGTGAAATTTTCAAAAAATGACGTTCAGTAGTTTTCAACGTAAGAAGAAAGCACGACAGGGAGTCTGCAACGCCGCAAAGCGAGATACCTACTCATTTCTGCAGTTTCACCATCGATGCCTAACTCCGGACTGGATCCAAGGAAGAGGATTGGCGTCTTTGAATACCTAACCCTCTTGGACCAAGGAGATAAGTCAACTTTTTAGGAAACCATTGTGACGATTAGAAAAAGAAGAAGAAAATTTAAAATTGGAATCAACTTACGCGAAAATGGAGATTATAAATATAACTTTGTCCTCTCTGTCCATCTGTAATCATAAAATATATACACTGCAGTGAATAAAATACGTCATAAAACAAATGCATTATCGGTGAAAAATTAGGAACACTATACTACGACTAGCCTCCTTCATTGAAGAATGGGTCAGCTAAGCTCCGGGATGGGGGGGGGGGGATTCGCCTGCAAACGGTATGAAACGACCGTTTGCAGGCGAATCCCCCCCCCCCTCCCGGAGCTTAGCTGACCCATTCTTCAATGAAGGAGGCTAGTCGTAGTTTAGTGTTCCTAATTTTTCACCGATAATGCATTTGTTTTATGACGTATTTTATTCACGGCAGTGTATATATTTTATGATTACAGATGGACAGAGAGGACAAAGTTACGAGGGGGGACCCAAAAAAAACCGGAATTTTGCTGTAACTTGGCAAGGATGGAAAACATTCGTGTTCCACCGCCAGGAGGTGTAACTAGGAGCTATGAAGAGTCTCTAGGCCAAATTTCAACATCGTAGCACATTTTCTTTCCATGTTGGCAAGACTTGGCTTCAGGGGTGTTTGGCGACTTCGTAGTTTTTTAAGATAGGTGATTTTCATAGGCTATGTGCGGCTAAACTCCGTTAATTTTTGGAGTGAATGTTGCAGGGAGCATGATTTACTTATAACATAAGTGAACAAATGTTTTTCTTCGTTTTAAAGTTTGATTTATTGTTCCAACGTAGGCTGAACGTCAGGCGGCCGTCACCGGCTAGAGCGCAAAATAGGGGCTCAATTCGGCAACAACGTGTTTTATGCCAAAATTTTTCACAGCGATGTTCTGAATATTTCTGTATTACATCCAAGTGATATCTGCTAGTAGACGAAACAATATTTAACCATGTTCATTCACAAAAACGAGATTTTTATCATGTTTTCATCGGTTCTAGCCGATGGCGATAGCGGTTTAGGGCCGTACAGGGGTTTCGGGCGATACAGACCATTTTGAAACTGAAAAACCGTACTTACACTGAACTTTTTGATAAAGCTTGTCCTTCAGAAGCAGCACTTCAAAAGGTTAACAGAGAAAGCCGTATTTTTATCGAGCAAGAGAGAAAAATTTGAGCTCTAAGTGTTGTTACTGAAATTGACCCATCTTAAAAAACTACGAGGTCGCCAAACACCCCTGAAGCCAAGTCTCGCAAAAATGGAAAGAAAATGTGCTACGATGTTGAAATTTGGCCTGGTGACTCTTCATAGCTCCTAGTTAGACCTCCTAGCGGTGGAACCCGAATATTTTCCATTGTTGCCAAGTTACAGCAAAATTCCGGTTTTTTTTGGGTCCCCCCACGTATATTTATCGAAGTGCATTGATCGAAGTGTATTCAAAATTCATTTTAAAAATGTCTCCGATGTGTACCTTTGAATTTTGATCTGTTGAATCCAGATTAGAAAAAGAAGAAAAAAATTTAAAATTGGAATCAGCTTACGCGAAAATGGAGATTATAACTTTGTCCTCTCTGTCAATCTTTAATCATAAAATATATACACTGCAGTGAATAAAATACGTCATAAAACAAATGCATTATCGGTGAAAAATTAGGAACACTAAACTACGACTAGCCTCCTTCATTGAAGAATGGGTTGGGCACCCGCTGAGCGCTGACAGCTGTGGTGCGGCGCGCGGCAGTGCGCTCCGCCGATGCGGTAAGGTCATATCGCCGCCCCTCTATCTCCTCTCTCAATTGTGATAGATAAGTCATCCAATACATGAAAAGATGCAAAATTGCATCCTCTACAACGTTTATTTCACGTATTTTTAAAATCCGAGCTACCGGAGAACAATTAGAGAGCATTTTTTAAAAAAAAATAAATTCTAAATTTTAAAAGAACCCCGCACAGAGCATGGGCTCAGCGGCTCTCTATGAAAGTCGATGAAACTTTAATAGATTGATATAAAGTTCATAGCTAAGGGAAAGCCAAAAAATTAGCTCACTTTTGCGATAGAAGCCGAGATATTCGCGATTGAACCCGGACTATTTTCTGTGCGGCGGCGGCGGTAAATTCTCCGTGTCGCCTTACCTTGCTCGAGCACTCCGGCCAGGAAACCCCCTCTCCCCACCAGGTAACTACGATGGCGCATTGTTTACACTCACTTCTTTCATTAGGACGCTCCGTTCGGGCTGTGCGATATGGAGTTCCCTCCTTCTCGCACCTCTCCCGTGCCGGCGCGGCGCCGCCGGCCGGTTTAATCTGAAATGTAGTTGCTGAAACCGAATTGACAGATGCGGGGAGAGGGAGGGAGTACGGCATTCGCACCGGCCGAGCGCATAAGCACCTATCTTCACGTGAGTGACGTGAGATCTGATCGAGAACGCCGAACAACGAGAGGAGAGGGGACTCGGAATTCTTCCGCCATGCTGCGGCATGATAGAAAATAGCTCGAATTCAATTGCGAATATCTCGGCTTCTACTCGCAAAAGTGAGCTAATTTTTTGGCTTTCCCTTAATTATGAACTTTACATAATCTATTGAAGTTTCATCCACTTTCATAGAGAGCCGCTGAGCCCATGCTCTGTGCGGGGTTCTTTCAGTTTTTTCGAAAAAACCCAATTTTAAGTGGTCTTAAGATTCAAAACTGAAGAATATTAAAAATTTTCAACATTTAAGGAGTGATTTAAGACAAACCACGATGGAATATCTCAATTAGGCGAGGAGATATAGAGGTTTAAAAAAAGGGGTAATTTTTGCACTTTAGGGGGGCTCGGGGGATAAGCAGAGGGGGTAAAAGTGAGGACTTTTTGGAAAACACTACTTTTGAAGTATATAATCGATGGTAAAAAATTAAGTAAGCTTTTTTTCTAGTTTATTCCACTAAAATCCCTTCGTTGACTGGACTACTATGTGCATTAAGATATGAGCCCCGAGACCCATAAGCATATAGCATAGCAGGGCTTACTTCCGGGCGAGGGCGACCGCGACCCTCTCAGCTCGTAAACTGTCTCGGGAGAGTTTTATGGATTTTTTCGGACGCTGCCGTCTGTCCCATAAAATATCGAAAACGCTCATTTGTCTTTAATGAGAATCCGTGTTATTTCTGCGCAATCTGACGACTACATTATTTGTCCCAATTTCGCAAATTTGGAAAAAAGACAATTACTCTGGTGTGGGTGAAAATTTCAAAAATCGGGCTTCGAGGTGCACGTGTGCGTATAAAGCTGCATCAGTGGGTAGAAAGGTCTATGTTGAAACTTCAAGTGTATTCTCTGTGCACCTTGACATAGACGCGGTGAATTTTTTAGATTTTTCGCGATAACTCGACCAATTGTAAACATTATATGGGAAAAAAGCTTCAGCATAACCATTTCAGCTCGCCCCTTCATCATGACGAATTTCAAGTTCATATGATCAATATTAGTTGCGAAATAGGCAAAAATAGATTTGCAGATTTTTCGCAATAACTCGGCTAAAAATGAAAAATTCAAAGAAAGGAGATCGCGCCGTGCAACTGCACATAAGGTGTCACAAGTCCGTAAAATGTCCATACTCTCGCCCTAACGGTAACTTCAGGACAGCGCGGAACAGATCTCGACAATTTGAGGGCTTCCGATTTTATAATATAGTAAGATATATCGTACTTTTTTTATGACCTACATTTTTCAACTCAGGGCTTCAGGATCGATGCTCTTTGAGCGAAAATTCCCGAAAATTACGAGGTCGTACCGTCTGCAATAGGTAGATATTTCTTCGAAATCTACCTGAAAACGGCCCACTGCGGCCGGTCGGCGCTCAGTGGGCCTCTAAAATAGCGCTACGGAGATATAATTTTAAAAACGTGAATTATTGGGAAGTATCTGTAATTTCTGAACTCCGCTACCCTAAAGAATCCCTAATAATGCATTTTGCTCGGTTTGAACATTCAATCTGATTTAACAACAGTCAAATCCGACTTTTTTGCGCGCGAAAATCGGTCGGCGCATGTTGAGCGGAAACTTCAATCGATCATAACTCCGGAACCGTTTGGTTCCCCAGCTTAATGGACCACTCGTTGGATGCGGAAAAAGACAAACAATTTAGAAACTGGTTTCGGTTCAAATAAAAAATTGAGATCTCTGTAAATTTTTCGTTTAAAAGAAATTTTCTAGACCTAAAAACTGGAAAAAAAACACATACAGGGTTATTCAAAAGTTACGCACCACTGGCCATAACTTTAGTTCTAATTATGATATCGATTTGCGGTTTGTGGCGTCCTTCCTCATATCGAGGGGGAAACTTTTTGAGGTACTTTTCAGTTCTTCACCCCCCGGGAGGGGGGGCGGGGGGCAACTCAAAAATTTCAAATGGCAACCCCCATCATGTGATACATCGTTAGAAAGAGCATGAAAAAAGAACATTTTTGGCGCAAACCGGAAGTCGATCTGACCCCCCTGTCAAAAGTTAGGGGGGTCCAAAGGTTATTTAGGGGGTCCGTACCTTCATTTTTTAGAGTAGCTTCGGCGGCTCTTGGACATACCGTTTCTCTTTTCAAAGAGTCCTCGAATACTCCAAGTCTGATACCGAAGTCTTCATATTGCCCCCGGGCCACAACAGCCCCCCCCCCCCCCCCGTAGTGGGGGATGGGCCTGTTACAATGAAACATTGCATTAAAATGCGAAAAGTCACAGAAGAGCTTCAAACTTAGCATCAAATCCGAGTGGAACTTCTTGCCAATGTTAACGCAAACGCAGCCTGCGACTTTAAAGTGAGTTTTCAAAACTCTTAGCCCCCTGCCCCCCCCCCCTCATTTTTGGTTGCAGAGCGGGTAAAAACCGGGAAATTCACTAAAAATAATGCCCGAAACTAATGTCCAACTTGAGGAGGACCCTTGAAACGTTGCGATCAGTCGGAGCATTGAAATGCTACCACCCCCTTAAAGTACGGAAACATCCAAAACACCCCCGCTGCCCCCCTCATTTTTCGTTGCGGAGCGGGTAAAAACCGGGAAAATCGCCGGAAATGATGCCCGAAACCACTGTAGAACTTGACGAGAACCCTTGAAACGTTGCGCTCAGTCGGAGAACTGCAACACAGGAACTGCCGCCCACTTTAAGGACGGAAACATCCATAAAACCCCCGCTGCCCCCCTCTTTTTTCGTTGCAGAGCTGGTAGGAACCGGGGCATCATTTCTGGCGATTTTCCCAGTTTTTACCCGCTCCGTAACGAAAAATGAGGGGGGCAGCGGGGGTGTTTTGGATGTTTCCGTACTTTAAGGGGGTGGCAGTATTTCAATGCTCCGACTGATCGCAACGTTTCAAGGGTCCTCCTCAAGTTGGACATTAGTTTCGGGCATTATTTTTAGTGAATTTCCCGGTTTTTACCCGCTCTGCAACCAAAAATGAGGGGGGGGCAGGGGGCTAAGAGTTTTGAAAACTCACTTTAAAGTCGCAGGCTGCGTTTGCGTTAACATTGGCAAGAAGTTCCACTCGGATTTGATGCTAAGTTTGAAGCTCTTCTGTGACTTTTCGCATTTTAATGCAATGTTTCATTGTAACAGGCCCATCCCCCACTACGGGGGGGGGGGGGGGGGGCTGTTGTGGCCCGGGGGCAATATGAAGACTTCGGTATCAGACTTGGAGTATTCGAGGACTCTTTGAAAAGAGAAACGGTATGTCCAAGAGCCGCCGAAGCTACTCTAAAAAATGAAGGTACGGACCCCCTAAATAACCTTTGGACCCCCCTAACTTTTGACAGGGGGGTCAGATCGACTTCCGGTTTGCGCCAAAAATGTTCTTTTTTCATGCTCTTTCTAACGATGTATCACATGATGGGGGTTGCCATTTGAAATTTTTGAGTTGCCCCCCGCCCCCCCTCCCGGGGGGTGAAGAACTAAAAAGTACCTCAAAAAGTTTCCGGAGTCGAGTTAAAGCTGCCAAGAGGTACGGACACGCTCAGTCTACGCTCTCTTATCACAGACTCTATCTGATAAACCTTGTTTTGTGAGAAACATACTCTTTGCCAAGTTTACGACTTAATCACATCTATTTAACAAAGTGGCGTAGTGTTTCAGTGGGTTAAGTTGCCATTCTCGGTATGGCAACCAAGCCTGATCACGAGGCACAGCCTAAAAACTTAGAACCGCACCCTACTCCAACAATCAAAACAATGGAAACCAACAATCCAGGTGAAATTAATCCAGCTAATACTACTATTTCATCAAACTCTTCAAACAATGTTGTCGATGCTAAAGCTATTCAGACAGAGAATCTGCCCTCTGCTGTCTCAATTGTTAATAACCTTAAACAATCAAGCAAAATTGATATCCAATACTTTCTTCAAAAGGATGGTAGTTGCTTTTTGAAGGAAGATGATATCATTAAAATTAAGCAGATTCGAGACTCTGCATCCGAAGCAGTTTCAGTCTATGAAGCACTTAGAACTGAAAATGAAACAGTTAAAGCCGAAAATACAGAAATTAAAGCCAGACTGAACAACCTGCAAAAACAATTCACGGACATCCAGAAGGAATTAAGAGACAGTGCCAACGCAAAATCTCCAGTTAAGAAAAAAGTGAAGTTCAATGGAAACACCCCAGGTTCATCTAACTCTCAACCAGATGCTAAACGCCGATTACGCTCAGGCTCATCAACCAGCAGCGATAGTGAATCAGAGAACATTCAAACTCAAAACCGCTACGAAGCTCTAGAGGACATGGACACAACCGAAACCAACGATAACACAGATCACAGAAGTCCAAACTTCGATGAAGACAAAGTCGTCGAGGAAGAAACTGCATGGATCTTAGTTAAGAATAAAAATAAAAACAAAAAAGATAATCAAAATAATGAAAATATTAAAGATAAAGAACTTAAAAATAATAATAATAACAATAACAATGTTAAAAAAACAAACAATAATAATACGGAAAAATCAAATAATACTAATAATAACAACGCTAATAAAACAGCAACTAATAACTCCAATAATAGTAAAAATTCAAACAATAACAGCAATAATAATAAAAATAACAATAACAGCAGTAATAATAATACTGAAGCTCCTTCACCTACCCCCCCTCCCATTAAAATTTGTGATGTTAATAACATAACCGAAGCTAAAAAATTCTTAGAAAGAGTAGATCCAGCTAAATATAGATTAACAGCACTACAGGGCAAGATCTGGAAAGTCAACCTAACAGATCAAATGGCTTATGAAATAGTTAGAAACAACCTAATTAGAGAAGGAAAACCCTGGTATTCATACTCTGACAAACATTTAAGGAATAAAATAGTAATAGCTAAAGGAATGCACGAATCAACAGATGTAAATGAAATCAAAGAAGACTTGGAATTAAAAAATTTCAAAATTATCAAAGTCGTAAATCTCCTAGGAAAACCGGACGAAAATAAACAAAGGAAAAAACTTTCACTCCATCAATTAACGTTCGAACACTCGGAAGATAACAAAAGAATATTCGACCTAAAATTTATTGCACATCAAAAAGTTGAAATAAAAAATGTCAAAATTAACCCTCTCAGAATCCCTCAATGCTACCGCTGCCAAGGGTGGATGCACACTCAAGCTTATTGCAATAAACCACCTAAATGCGTCAAATGCTCAGGCGGTCACCTCACAAGTTTTTGCCCTGAAGGAAAACACCTAGAAACTACAAGATGTATAAATTGCGGCGGCAATCACACAGCCAACTTTTCTGGCTGTGAAGTAGCCCAATATTATAAAGAAAAAAGAGCAAACGAAGTTAATAAAAAAACTCAAAAGAATAATCAACCCGTAGAAACTACCTCAAATAACAATAAAAAATCCAATCAATCTAACTCTACATACGCTCAAGCTACTAAAAAAACTAACAACGATTCTCAACTAGAAATGCTGGAAAAAATCCTTAACAGAATCGAAGCAATCGAAGGAAGGCTATTACAACTAGAATCTGTATCTTTAATGCATGGTGAATCCACCTAATATATTAAGCACAATTGTTACACCCAATTTTAGAGACCCAGGACGTAATTACGATGAGCATAAAATACCAATTTTTCTAGACGATAACTCACCTGTCGCGATTGATAATGTTAAGTTCTTATCAAACTCTATCAGAATAGTCGCGTGGAACGCAAACGGCCTCTCCCCGAGCTGTAAATTGAAAGTTAGCCAATTTATAGATCAATATCAAATTGATGTAATGTTACTAAATGAAACACACATGAGCGGAACAGACTACCTGCAAAAGAGAGGTTATTCGGCGTACTGGGTGAATCACCCCTTTGATAACGCAAGAGGAGGCGTTGCAATCATGATTAAAAATAACATTCAGCACTTTATTCATAGTGAATTTAAAACTGCTATGATTCAATCCATAGCTCTCTCAATTAAAACAAAAATAGGATACATCACAATCGCATTGATATATTGCCCACCTAATGAAAAAATCACCCAAGAAAATTTCGCCGAGTATCTCGCTTCTCTGGGAGAACGATTCATAGTAGGAGGTGATTTTAATTCTAAAAATGTTAAATGGGGATCAAGATTAACGCTAACAAGAGGGAGAGCACTAGACAGAGCCGCAAGTGCGATCCACGCAGACTATGCATCCTCGGGTAAACCCACACATTATCCAGTTGACCCACTTAAAAAACCAGATGTTATAGACTTTTTTGTAACTCGAAAAATTGCCTTACATTCTATGGTATTTGGAGTAACTGAGGTAGAAACAGCCTTAGACTCCGATCACATTCCAATCAACCTAGACATAGCAAATTCAGCTATATTGAAAATTCCAACCCAACAAATAACGAATAAAAAGACAGACTGGAAAAAATTCAGAGAAAACCTTAATAATGTAATTAAATTCGACACGTCTAACCCAATCAGCACCCCAGCTAGAATTGAGGAGGAAATTAACTTGCTCACAGATCAGATAATTCAAACAGCAAAACAAAACACACCAATAATTAAAGTTATCCCATTTATCCCCAAAACTCCCAAAAAATTACTAGAAAAAATCAATCAAGCTAGAAAACTTAGAAAACAATGGATGAACAACAGGAACCCTGAATTACACAAAAAACTTAATGCTCTCAATAAAGAAGTCACAAAAGACTGCTGGTTTTATAGAAATAAGGAAACGCAAAAATTCCTGAAATCTCTTACACCCACCAAACACACAGAATATTCCCTATGGAAAGCTGTGAAATACCTTAAACGCCCACTTATCCATTCCCCTCCCTTAACAACCAATGACGGTACCAAATTAAAAACAGACTCCGAAAAAGTAAATGCTTTTGCTGATCATCTGAGCAAGGTTTTTTCCCCCAATAAATCCATTCAGGAAGAATGCATTAAAATTGACGAAATCCAAGAACTTACACCAAACCCTGCCATTAACATTAATAAAATTACCAAAGGTGAAATCTTTGATCTAATTAAATACAAAACCAAACTTAAAAAAGCACCAGGAATGGAAGGCATAACAGGCGAGATAGTAAAACAACTTCCCTCAAGAGTAATAGCTAAAATAGCGGAAATTTTTAATGCAATACTGGAGGTGGGATATTTTCCGGGAACGTGGAAAATTGCAGAAATAATTGTACTACCTAAAACGGGCAAACCCTTAGACAAAGCATCATCTTACCGTCCAATATCACTATTGCCTTTGTTAAGCAAAATCTTTGAACGATGTTACCTTAAAAGACTCCTACCGTTATTAGAAGAAGGCAAGATAATTCCCGAACACCAGTTTGGATTTAGAGCCGGGCACTCTACAATCGAACAGGTTCACAGGATGACGGCACTTGTAGAGAAGACTTTGGAAGAAAAAAAGGTCTGCTCAGCGGCATTTCTTGACGTTGCGCAGGCCTTTGATAAAGTATGGCAACTGGGTCTTCTCTACAAGATCCGAGTCCTGTTGCCTGAGAATCACTACAAACTTTTAAGATCTTACCTGCACGGTAGACGGTTTAGAGTCCGGTTCAACAGTTCATACTCTAAAATTTGTTTAATAACGGCTGGCATACCGCAAGGTAGCGTTCTAGGACCCATCCTCTACAACATTTTTACCCATGATGTACCTAAACCCACAAATGGCTTTATAGGCACCTTTGCGGATGATACATCATTGGCAGAAATTGATAAAAACCTAAATGCAGCTAACACCAAATTACAAGACTCACTAGATAACGTCTCAAAATGGGTTAAAGAAAATGGCACTAGCCTGAATGCACAAAAATCTAATCATATTATATTCACCAACAAAAAAATTACTCCACTCCCAATTTTTCTCAATGAAGAACAAGTACCCATAGTTTCAACCACACGCTCCCTAGGAATTTATCTCGACTCCAGACTAACTTTCAAAAACCATATAAAAATAAAACTTAAAGAACTTAATATTAAATACAAAAAAATGTATTGGCTGCTTAACAAAAAATCTAAACTATCTACTAAAATTAAACTTCTCTTATAAAACCAAATTCTACGCCCTGTATGGCTCTATGGATGTCAAATCTGGGGCTGTGCCAGCATTTCAAACATCAATAAAGTTGAAAGTTTTCAATCCAAAGTACTAAGAACAATAATAGGCGCTCCATGGTTTATCAGGAACGAAGATATAAGAAGAGAGCTGGAGATGCCCTCAGTGAAAGAAACCATTAAAGATACGGTTACTAAATATGAAGAACGACTTCACTATCACTCTAATAATGAAGGTCTGGAATTACTAAACACTTCAATCATAAACAGGCGACTGAAGAGAAGAAGAAATGTATTCGACTTGCCAGCACGCTTTGTATAAAATTGGTAAACGTGTCTCCTGTGTGTCGCTGCCAGGACTGCTCGCCCTGCGGCTGACCTAGGAAGCAGATCACTGCGCCTGGGACAGTTTGGGGTTGGGTTGGGTGGCGCCGGCATGGGGGAGGATACGTGAACCAAATAAAAAGACACTAATCTCATTTATAACATTTATTAAAAATACCTAAAGTTAACTCCAATTAATCTACAACATATCCTTATCCTTATTTATTACACACTAAGATAAATTTAACTTTTCAAACAATAATTATGGTATTACATACCACTAATTCTATAATAAGTATATTTACTTATTATCTGTTCTAATCGTATTTATAACTAATAAGCCAATGTTAGTAATAAGTCAATAGATACTAAGTTTAACATAGTAGTAGTGACATAAATGTATTGCCTTTATGACAATAAAAATATAAAAAAAAAAAAAAAAAAAAAAAATTTCCCCCTCGATATGAGGAAGGACGCCACAAACCGCAAATCGATATCATAATTAGAACTAAAGTTATGGCCAGTGGTGCGTAACTTTTGAATAACCCTGTATGTTGACTTAAAAATGTGATATCGGGATTTCTACTATTAGAATCTTAAAGTATGCAATTTTAGACGATTTTTCGTCCAAACCGGACCTCGATATCTTTCTTCGTTCGAGAGATATCGAGGTTCACAGGTTTTGACTTCCACCCCCCCAAATTTTTTTGGGGTCTGAAAATTTGGGAAAAGAAGCACTCAAGTATGAGTAATCAATAGACAAAGTGTCAAGGTTAAAGATGTTGATATAGAGTCAAAGTTAAGGTTTCAGCACTATGTCAAAGTTAAGAGTTGGAAATATCCGTTCGGCACCAGTTGCTCTTAGTGTAGGAACAACAAACTACGCGGAAAAATTAAATAACGAAATTTTGAGATGGAAAGAGAGATTGTATTGACCGAAAGAGAGAATTACAGAGTTACAATAGTCACTTAGAATGTGCCAAAAGGGCGAAAAAGGCACTACGTACTAGTACGGGTCGGGGATGGAGTAGGACCTAGATTTTGGGGCAGCGCAAGCTTTTATAGACTTGCTGACGTCACAGGTGGTGAGACAACAAGTCTACACGCTATTGGCTGGCTATAAAGAGTGGAGCTATCAGTTGCAAGTTCAGTAATTAAAAATAATGGGTGATTTTAGGAGATGGCTGGGTGATAGAAGTAAAAAGAGGAAAATGTACTAAATCCAGCCATCCCTAATGAGGCTTGAGAGAATGAAATGAAGGTTTTTAAAATATGAGGGAGTGTGTTGACACAAAGTCTGGAGAAATTCCAGAGGGGGGGCGAAAAAAGCCGTTTTTGCATCAAGCTCTTTGGCATCTAATTGAATACCAAAGCAAGAAGTCGGACTTTGCGGACCTACTGATTTTAGCGAGTTTAAAAGTTGGATGTCTGAATTTTACAACACTTTGGGAGGAAAAATTGAGCAAAACTTAAATTTTTCTTGAATTCGAGGAGATGTTCAAAATTTCCTTGCCATTTTTTCCTGGTAAGTAGACTTTGAAATGATCTAATTTTAAGAAAAATCGAGTAATATTGAAAAGCATGTACATGCTCACAACGAGCTTGAGATTCTGGAAATTATCATGCACATATTATTGCATTTATTATGATTGCACACTTCACAAAGCATTAGTGCCTACTTAAGTATGTGGATGGTTTTCGGTTGAAAAATCAGGAAAAATCTTGGTACCAAACCAAAGCTGCCATTAAACTCTCATGTTCATCCAAAAAGAGGAGCTGATTCTGTCTGGCAAAGATGCGGACTCGCGCCGGAGATGGATTTACCACTTACAACATCAGATGCAAAAGCTCCGGTTCTAAACTATTAATTCCTTGATCAAGTTTTTACTGTGATCGTAAAACTTTCAGCGCAACTAAAAGCACTGCCTCTAGGCAACTATTTTGGCATGTTTGAGTATCAAACGGTTAAAATTTGACAGGACCATCATCGTACTGTCCTCTAACTGATCATAGTGATCAGAGCTGTTATTCCGTGCGTACATTGAAGTCTGATCTTATGTTATGTACTAATCTACAGCAACACCTTGAGGATCTTCCCAATAGAGATAGTGCCCAGAAATGTGCAAATGGGAGGAAGATTCAAGTATTAAGTATGTACAACAAGAAAATATAATACGGGTAAGTACCAGGTATGGTGCGTGCAGGTTCGGCAAAACAACAAAGCTGATAACAAAGAAAGGGTTGAGCACATGGAAATGCCGACAGATTTTGCTGGTTAGAGAGGTAAGTAATTTCATGAAAATTATCTTACCTAGTCAAGTTAAGAAACAGGAGCTTGATCCAGACACAGGAAACAACATAAACACATGCACAATTTCCACATTAAAAGCCACGAGTCGCGAAACACGTTGAAACATGCACGAAATAACAATTACCAAGGGGACGACGCTTCCGACAATCTTAGAAATGCACAATGCACCAATATGCACTGACAAGCCTGACAAGCACTGATGTTTCGTTTTTACCATAGAATAATGAATCAGCAAAAGTTATTATTCTATGTTTTTACTTGTTCTACCGTTCTATTGGTTCTATCCACCGGTTGCATTAGGAATTCCAATGCATAGAGAAAAAAAAGGAGGTGTTTGCATCTTGAGGATTTGTACCCACCTACGTCATCAATGTAAACAAGACGCTCGTTGAGGGTTATGTTGACGCTGTAAAAACGGACCATAATGTCCGATTTTTTTACTTAAATCAACTCTTTATTTAATTTCAAGCACTTTTTATAGAATGACTTTTTCCCTTAAATTACACCATTTCCAAGAAAATCGACAGGATAAAAACGTCGCTGTACCCAATGACGTCATCAAAGCTATAGATACTCTATGAAAAATTCCAAGATGCCCGAAATGCAAACACCTCCTTTTTTTTCTCTATGATTCCAATGCAGAGTTGACAAACTGAATTCAAAGTAAATATTAAACAGGAACATTGAAATCAAAGACATAAAGTAGAGTCCCTTTATACCCAGAGTTACGACAACTCACTTTTGGTTGGGCCAGGATTGGGCTGAAAGTGGCCTAAAAAAAAATCCAATTCTGATTGGTTCTCGCTCATGGAGGCCGAAACTAGTGCACCAAGATGGCGGTACCTCGTATGTGAACAAGAATAATGAAAATATTACCTAATTGTGGTTTATCAAGAGTAAATTGTTATTGCCATCGGTCCAAAATGAAAATAGATTAAGAAATTATTCACAAACCAATCTCATTTTCTTTTTAATTGATCAATTTGTTGATGTTGTTGTTTCTGTGTGACAGACATCGCAGGATTCCTGATCCTTATCCCCCAATATCGTTCGTTTGAGTGCACTAGTTTCGGCCTCCATGGCCAGCCAAGGTCGGCTGCCAGTCAGCTGATAATCGAGTTGTCGTTACTCTGGGTATTAAGGGACTCTAACATAAAGACGGAGCACTAAAAGCAAAAAATGAAGCTTCTAGAGCTTCTTTTCAATCACCTCTACTATTGGCTAGAGGATTGGCGGCGAAATCGGGACAAGTTTGAATTCAAATGTAGGGCGGGAACTAATAAATAAAATTGCGGAAACAAAGTATTTTAGGTTGATTTTTGCCCAAATTCAGGTACACACTCATATTTTATTAACTTTAGGTTAGTTTCGGTCCGTCGTCGACCGACTGATTTCATTTGGGAGTAACGTAGATCTAGAACTGTAACGGCCTGTTTGAACCTGCAGAACCACCATAAGCAGAAGAAAAACTAACTTTATCTGAGATTACTGCCTGTTACCGAGCAAAAGTAGGTGTAATATATTAGGACGCAGACCGAACTTTCTTAATATAATCGTTTTAAGCATTTAAAAACACGTTTCGAAGAAGAAATAAGGAAAAATCAAGAGGACAAGTTCAAATCAAATTTCCGTTTGCCGCCATAGATTCCCGCGCTCATTTACACACTCACACAAGCGCGCAGCGCCGAACCTAGCTTCACTTTTTCCCCGTGCTTTTAGATACGAGCGCTCCGTCTTTATGTCTTTGATTGAAATACACTTAGTACAAACCTAACTTGCAAGCCGACAACTCCGTTTGACTGACTAGTGGAGTGGAGTGGTGTGAGGGAGGGGGAGGGAGATCGGTACGTCAGGTGTACCAACAGTCGAAGTACATTTGGCTATTTTCTGAACACGGAGAACCATAGAGAAAAAAAAGGAGGTGTTTGCATCTTGAGGATTTGTACCCACCTACGTCATCAATGTAAACAAGACGCTCGTTGAGGGTTATGTTGACGCTGTAAAAACGGACCATAATGTCCGATTTTTTTACTTAAATCAACTCTTTATTTAATTTCAAGCACTTTTTATAGAATGACTTTTTCCCTTAAATTACACCATTTCCAAGAAAATCGACAGGATAAAAACGTCGCTGTACCCAATGACGTCATCAAAGCTATAGATACTCTATGAAAAATTCCAAGATGCCCGAAATGCAAACACCTCCTTTTTTTTCTCTATGATGACGGAGAACTAACTTTTAATGCTCAATAGCTTGTGATTACAGCAACAGCTCAAACATTTTTATCCACCGTTGCAAGTATTTGTGTCATGATCCTGATTTGTAACTGGAGTGCATTAGTAAATATTCACTCGATTCAAAAGTTAAAATGACTTTTTGGTGACGCCAACACTGGAATTATTTTTTTAAAATAAGGCGCGAACCTGCGAAATAATTTTAAAGGCGAACTTCAGCAGAACGAACATAAATTTTTCTTAAATTTTCTTCACTCGAGCAATAATATTCGGTGAAAAGTAAAGAGAAATATTTGGATCGGATTATTTAGAGAAAAATGGAACAAAATCGGAGGTTTCAAAATTTGTAATGGATATATACCCATTTTTTATCTGCAGCCATCATTTCGGAGACAGGTTGCTATCGATCGTTCATCTCTTTGATCATTTCCTCTCTATCTAACTTGATAAAATGTTTCAACGAAATTAAGATATGTGAAAATTAATATAAAACTTAAACGGCAGGTTATATATTTCAAATGGTGTGAGCCATTATAATGAAGTCAGAAAACAACAAGAATCGGCTCTAAAACTTCTAACTAATTGAATAGGTTGTTATCCTTTTGGGAGGAAGCGAGGGATGGAAAAAAGAAAAGTATCCTTAGCATAAGAGAGGTTCAGCAAAGAAAAAGTGAAGATTATAATAGAACAAGAGATTTATTGACTAAAAAATAATACACGGTTAAATTATTAGGGTGATTTCACGATAACAGGAATAGTTGAGCTGTGCAACCCCGCAAAAAAAATTTGCACGAATTTTGATGAAATTTCAGTATGTTATCCTGTAGGTATTGAACGTTCTTTCTCCAGCTTTGGCACACAAAATATGCATTTTGTACCAAGTTGTGGGCGAGTAGGATGTCCGAGTAATGGAGGCTGATGGCTTTCCACGCAGGATATCCTACCATGCATATTGCATACCCACAAAAATGAAGGCGCTTTGTATTCCTCACTTCTCCATGTAAGTCTGGGTCAAGAAAAAGCATATCAAGTATTTGGAAGAAGATATTTAAGTATTTTGGAACTTGTTTAGCTAAAGAAAAAGCGAATTTTTTCAGTTTTCATTCATACCCTGCTAAAAATGAGTGTAATGCTAGCTATACACCCACTATACACTCACGAGTGTATAGCTAGCATAATGTTATTTGCACACAGGATTGTATTATGCTAGCATTACACTCACGAGTGTAATGCTAGCTATACACTCACGAGTGTAATGCTAGCTATAAACTCACGAGTGTAATGCTAGCTATACACTCGTGAGTGTATAGCTAGCATTACACTCACGAGTGTAATGCTAGCATAATACTGCACGGAAAAAAATAAATTGCTGATTCAACAATTCAATTGCTAAAAACAGTGAGTGCAATGTTTCAACGTAGATTTTACAACAAAAAAATGCTACTTTAACCAGTGGTTAAAGTAGCATTTTTTTGTTGTAAAATCTACGTTGAAACATCGCACTCACTGTTTTTAGCAATTGAATTGTTGAATCAGCAATTTAATTTTTTTCCGTGTGGTTATATACTCATCAGCATTATGCTGGCATATTATTATGCCACGAATACGTTAACAATATACTCAAGGAAAAACGGTTCATTTGAGACTCTTTGAACAGAAAAGGGGGCAGGTCCATAAATACTTGTTAAAATTTCTGAATCTTACTTATTTTTTGAATAATATTCCACACATTGTTTCCTGCACTCTAAGTATCTACACAATTACATTATTATTTTGCATATTAAATTTTAAGAAATTCCAAGCTAGATCATCAAGGAAGTGCACATCACGTAACTATGGTTTAGGAAAGCTGTACAGAAATTCTAAAAAGTTGCTATGAAATTACACCACTTTTGCTCCCAATTCTCCGTCCTAGGATTCCAAATATCCACTAGGATGATAGAAGAATTCAAATGGACCATTCTCACAAGGATGTCAGAGAACAGCATGATGCGAATTAATAAACGACAAAAAGTGAAAACACCAAACAATTTAAATATAGAGCCAAAAATGTATTTAACTGAAAAATTAAATATTTAAAAAAAATGAAACTTAAATTCTATAATACAGAACAATCACAGGTTAATAATAGCACTCATTTTCTTGGCATCAATATAATCACAGTCGGCATGAAACATGATGAATATTATGTGACTTAAAATACGAGATCAAATCACCCTCCGAAAGGGAAATATTAGAAATTAGGGAATTAGAATTAGATATTAGGGAAAAATAAGAAAATAAGTATAGAAAATGAATTAAGGTTGTTGTTTTGCAGCCACTTTTGCTCCCAATTCTCCGTCCTAGGATTCCAAATATCCACTAGGATGATAGAAGAATTCAAATGGACCATTCTCACAAGGATGTCAGAGAACAGCATGAGGCGAATTAATAAACGACAAAAAGTGAAAACACCAAACAATTTAAATATTTTTAAATTGTTAGATATAACAATATAATATAATATATAATAATTAGATATTAGGGAAAAATAAGAAAATAAGTATAGAAAATGAATTAAGGTTGTTGTTTTGCAGCCACTTTTGCTCCCAATTCTCCGTCCTAGGATTCCAAATATCCACTAGGATGATAGAAGAATTCAAATGGACCATTCTCACAAGGATGTCAGAGAACAGCATGAGGCGAATTAATAAACGACAAAAAGTGAAAACACCAAACAATTTAAATATTTTTAAATTGTTAGATATAACAATATAATATAATATATAATAATTAGATATTAGGGAAAAATAAGAAAATAAGTAAAGAAAATGAATTAAGGTTGTTGTTTTGCAGCCTTTCTATTCGCTGCGCGGAGAGAATTTATTTTTTCCCTCAAATATTTGTTCACTTGGGACATGCGTGCCTTTTTGGCCTTTGGTTCTATGGCAGGGTCACTTCTCTCGATTCGTTTCAATAATAATGCTGAAAAAGAAAGCGAACAAAAAAATAATGAGGAATAGTTGTGGAAATATCTTCATTAGTACATAACCTGATAGAAGTTGGATCCTTTTTTACATGACCTGAAAAAATGGTTCATCACTTGACCATGAATAACTGTACACTATCAAGTGTCAAAAAAAAACCTTGAAAGAATGCCATATAAAACATAAGACATTTGATTTCTTCCAAAAATGTAAAAATATCAGAAATTGAACCTTTAAAGCATGTTCAAGAGGAACTTATGTTCTTTTGTTTAATGAGATTGCAGTGGCAGTTGTGCATAAAGTATTTTAGCTTCAAATTTTTGGAGACACCCTCCACATCATTGAAGGTTGTCTTCACATTGCTGTCTCCATAAGACACAACGCCTCACTATTTACTTCGCTGAATATATACAGTTTTCTTTCTAGAAAGCAATGCACTTAGCAGTGTTCTCTGTAAAAAACGCAATTAATTGTTGCCTACACAGAGAGTAGTGCTGCCTTCCCGTATTTCCCTCTTTTCAGGTTTCCTGAACCACTGTGCAATGATTCCAGTGGAGCAGTTAAGGAATTGAGAAGAAACACTGACCGTTTCCCGATTCTAGTGCCTGATCCTCTGGCAAGTGAATTCAGAGGTGCAGAAACTTGTTGATCATGTGACCGATGGGTCAATGTGAGGAAAAGAAAGGCTTGCCTTTGGAAGTTTTTTAAATTGGGATGGCTAATTCAAAAATTTGCTGGACTAAGAAATTTCTGCACCCATTCGTTGTGCAATTACTACTGATAATCATCCGGTAAAAAATACTTCCTTGGTAAAGGAGAATAGCAGGGAATCAATCTTAATAAGAAACGATTTTAAAGTTATAAATGTTTTACTCACAGCGGATATATTCCATTTTTGTCTCATTGAGACGTGGCCTCGGCTGGGCTTCTGGGGCCCACTTGGGCGGTTGCCCGGTGATGGACGATGAAGCCAGTACGTATCTGCCAAAGATTCTCATGGCAACTGCTTTTACGAATAGGGAATCCCCATTATCTTTCGAATTGCTGATATCGTACTCGATTAGTTCCAGTAAGTCTTCTGACAGTTTCCAATCGTTCAACTGATAAAATAAGAGGGATGCAAAATTGTTTATTTCAAAAAAACGTAGCATTGATGAGAAAAACATGATGAATGTAAGCCAACAAATAGAATTATCAAAAATTTTAAAACCTAAAGCTGTTTTCTTTATGGCGAAGCAATCATAACAATTGCGCATCAGTGCGTAACATTCCTTCGCTTATCTTTCCTTTTTGCGTTACCAATTAATAGTGGGCGGGGCTTATTTAATTGGCCTTTCTTTGCACAAAATGACAACATTTGAATGGGCAACAACACACTTTAAAATAAACTTTGTTGGGCAATCAAGCATAGAGTTTACATCAAAAAATATCCAGCAGTAATGGTCAATTTGTGCTGCTGCTTTACCACAGGACACTTATTGATGTTTAATTAGAGAACATGAAATTTAATACCCCTCTTGATTCAGCTTTGAGGAACCTGAATTAATTTTGTATTGGACCAGGGTGCTTACTCCTGGTGCAGGAAAGTTAACACAATTTATACGTCTCTGAGCCCTTTAATAAGAACTTACCGGTGCATTCAGCAGTATATCCTGGTCTGACGGTGGAGTCTGATTGTCCTCAGGTGCTGGTCCTTCTAGTATCACCTGGTTCTGCGCCACTGCGTTGTTGATACTGTTTTCCTTACCATCCGGTGACGGTTCATTCTCGTTCCCATTTATAACATTTACCGTTGGCTCATGACGAAGTTCTTCCTGGTTCTCCTTGCTTCCACCTTGGTCAGCATTTTCAACATTTTGCAGCAAGGGATCGTTTTCAT
The DNA here is from genome assembly GCF_918797505.1 of Bemisia tabaci. Classification (NCBI taxonomy): domain Eukaryota; kingdom Metazoa; phylum Arthropoda; class Insecta; order Hemiptera; family Aleyrodidae; genus Bemisia; species Bemisia tabaci. Next base: position 4,528,217 of record NC_092798.1, read on the forward strand.
CCTCTCCATCATGGTTGTTTAAATCATCTTCGCGCATCTCGAGACTGTTGTTTTCATCCAAGCGACAACTCAAAAATTTGATTTTATTGTCCCTGTTCTGCAATTCTTGTTTCAGTTCTGTGATTCGTTGTTTCAGCCAAGTTGTGGGTCCAATTTCTGAGCCGGAAGAATCGTTTGAATCCTCATCAGACAAATGGTATTGCACAGGTTGTTTCTTTGTCCTAACCTAAGAACAAAAATTCCGCATTTTAATTTCAAAACAAGATTTTTATGTGGCATAAAATGTTGATTTTGATGAAAATTTTATGACGATGAACTCGATCTATGTTACACTCATGCTACCATCCAAAACACTTGACAAACAGTAACTTTTATGCGGAAGTAAAAAGAAACCTTCAGCAGAAGACCATCACGTAACTGGGCTTTTTCATCGACAAAGAACTAGCACTGATTTTCAGCATTTACATACTTTAATATTTGAGGAGAAAGGAACGCCTCTTAGTCTGAACACTCGTTGTTCAAAAGAAAAATGAGGCACTGAGCAAAAGTTTGCTTGCAAGTTTATTGAGAGAGGGTAGTTTTACTTATCAACTTTAACATTTATGGTAGAAATAGCAGGTAGGACAAATGAGCACTACACCTTTTGTTCTAGGAATTAGTGGGTCAAGGCATGAACTCTTCTAACTGCAACACATATAAGTTTCAATGAATATTCGACTGAAGCAGAACGAACAAGAAGTAGTATAGTTTCTTAGGTTTAGATACTTACACGATTAGCAATATTATTCCTACAATTGGTCACTTCTCGAAGAGGTTGCCTTTCTCCATCAAGTAAAGAAGGACTAGTCGGCGGTGATTGTTGTTGTAAAATATCCAAATTTGCATTTGTAGCTGATCCGATTAACTGACTTGATTGGGGCTGGAAAATGTCAATAAAATACCTCACTTAAATAACTGTATTACTGGAAAAAAATTTGACTTTCTGTGGTGATGATATTTATTAATTATCTGTTCAATCAGATATTTACTCTGAAAACATGGGAATGTGAAAAAAGAAACCTTTAGGAAGGTATTTTAAAGAATAAATTGTTACAATAAGTCATTAGGGGCTTTCTAAAGGTGACAACTGAACTCAAATAGCAAAATTCCTTTACATTCGTGGTTTTACTAAAAATTATTGTTCAAATAATTAATTCCCTGCCGTAATGTATAAAAGGTAAAAAATACCTTGACTTTCCAGATGGCAGAAGGGAATTAGTTGCTGCAGAGCTCCTATCACCAATGAACTGTGCTTATTTCGGCAACTTACTATATGACTATATATGTTTGTAACTGTGCAATAATTTTGTTGGCCTCCTGTGGTGTAGTGGTTGTAGCGCTGGCCCTTTTACCAAGAGGTCCCAGGTTCGATTCCCGGCCAGGTGATCTGAGTTTGATGGTCTCCGGCAATGGTCTGCTGTGGCTGGGGTAATAAGCGTGGGATTAGCCGAAGGCTATTTGGGTGTCTAACCATGGCATTGCTCCCACTTTTTTATCTGATTAATATCAATATTTTTCACTTCAACAAAAAATGGACAGAAAATAAAAGATTTGAAAAATTTACATGTTGATGAATATTTTTGATTTACCTCAAGGTATTGGGAGTCATCCATAAGGGTGTCTGAATCCAGAGGTGAAAATATCTTGTCCAAAAATTCTAAGTTTGCATTTGTGGCCCCCTTGATTACTTTTTTCGCTTGATTCTGAAATCAAGACAACATTATCTCAAGAAAAGAAAGAAGTGAAACCCCTGAATTGGTTAAGGCAAGAACACCTACAAAAATATCTACGGTGTAAGTCGGCAATCACATAACTCGGTTTGCAACGTCGCAAACTTCCTGTCACACTTAATTTTGTAACAGAAAACTACGCAATGGCAATTCTTTAAAACTGCCGGGATCTTTCTTCTCTGTGCGAAGAAAATTCTGCAAAAATTTCAAGGAATGATGTCAGTTTTTTCTCCCCCAAAAAAATAACAGGCGGAGATTTTCAGACACTGCAAACGAGATATGTGATTGATGACTTTCGCCGTCAATATGTTTCATAAGCATGCTAATGTCATGGAATTTAGCTTCCAGGAAAAATCCTAATTGAAAGTTCGATGTGGCACACCAGGTGAGAACATCTTGTATTGAAGGATGGGAGGCTTGCATCCTGAGTGAATGCCGAAAAATGTGCTTCAAATCAGTTGTTGCTGATTGATGACGTGATAGGTCTACACACAGAATTACTTCTGTCTTGTGGCTTTGCATGCATACAATGCTTTATACTTACCAAAGTAAAAAGTAAAAATGTTTCGAGAGTTCATCATTGCAACTGCTAAATTTTTACTCAACTACAATCTTTGTGAAAAAAAAAACGATGAGCCTTTGACTAGGTGTTTCCAATTAATGAATACAGGCTCACCTTATTGCCAATCAGTATAATGAGAGTGTCTGCAGTAGAATAAATACTTTAGGAATGGTGAGGGACTTCGAAATAATTAACTTACTTTCTTCGCAGGTTTCTTAATAGGATTATTGTGCACATTATTATTCTTTGCCTGACGAGCTTTGGCCGTGGGGTATTTCATTCTTTTCTGTGCCTTTAATACTTTCAGCGCTTCTTCAGAATCTGCAAAATCAGAGAATCATAACCTAATAAGCTGTAATAATTAACTAAGTATATCTTGCACTCTGGAATTCCACACATGCAATCAAACACACTTAATTTATTTTAGAGAAGAACAGATGCATGAAAATAACTACTTATTGCCAGGATCTTGGATTTCTATTTCACTACAAGTATTTTATGATAGACTGACAGAAGTGGAAGAAGTAGGTTTTATTTTTCATCTGTGTGAACAAGAAGAGTAAATGTGAGTGATTGAGGCATTTTCTGCAAAGAGGGCGTATACGGCTAGCAACGCTGCAAAGATTGTGCAATTGTTTATAGCATTTGCAACAGATGAAATTCATTTAGTCAACTTACGTCACTCAAGTACTTCCATCACTAGTGAGGAAAATCTCGGAGCAGATTCACGGCAAAATTCATAGCAAAACTGTTAGATAAGTTAATTACAACTGGAGAACTACATGACAAATTTTTAGCCGCATTGGAAGTCTAATGCGCCTTCATATTCGAAAAATGCCTCAATTTCAAATACTAGGTAGAGTGCACTTGGGCTCAAGGCGCGTACGGATGTGCAAGGCTCCAGGTTTCCAAGAGAAGCCATCAAAGGTACTCAGAAGTTAGAATACGAAGGTTAAAAATGCTTGCTCAAAAACAGTAGATACAATACAAGGAGTAGATAGAAATTAGAAATATTCACTCACCGGCTAAAGATAGGATGACAGCTCTGTAGTACCCAGCAGTCTGCGATTTTGATGTCCTTACTGCAATTACACAGGCCTTGGACTTAGTATTTTCGACATCCGCAATGAAGCCTTCGCGCCGGGAAATAATTGAGGGGGTTTCTGTCTTGTCTTTGCTCCAAAAAACTAATCTTTCTTCTCCCAACTCACACTTTCTCGTCGCGTAATCCTTGATGAACGAGCAGGGAACCGATTCCTCAATACCGTCACATAAGAACTTCACATGAGCGTAAGGCTCCGCGCGAGGGGACATGATTGATCGTGATAATTTGATGAAAGAACTTACGCTTACGATAACTGAACGCTTCGTTAGAAAAAACTTGTTGCTTGATAGGTTTGGAAATCCGTTCACACGAAGAATTGAAAGCTAGAAGTAGAAGTATTAATAAACATGTGCACGTACGGAGCCGGAAGCCTAAATGGCCTAAAGTAGGTAGTGTGGTCTGTCGGTCTGTCTCTGTGGTCGTGAAATGAAATTAAACAACCGGGGATGCCTCATTAGACCTGAGCCGCCATCTTATCGGCTCGTGACGCATTGAGAACGCAGGCCTCGCCACCTCGCCTTGCGGTCAAAATATCCCGGAAATGTGCTTGATGACGTACAAGATCAAGAGAATACGATTTGCAACCACCCTATATTGCACCGCCGGCTACACATACACGATTTTTTAGCGAGGTTATCAGTAGGCCAGGGAATGAAATTTCTAATTTTTCTGTTGTTGACAAAAAACTGAAACTGGGAAACTCAAACAACTGAGTCGTGACTGGTAAAGACTTCCGTCAAATTGCATTCAAGTAGCTGCCAAGACTTCGTTAGTCATTTTAGCAGGTGTATGTTTTGTTTAATGGAACTTTGGAGTGATTCCTCGACCGTATAGTGGTAATCGCTAATAAACGTTTTGCTCGAAAATTTCCTGCCCGGCAGCTGGAGACAAGCTTCAAGAAAAACAGCCCAGAAGAAACTTTTCAGCATTTGAAACCCTTAAGGTAACTCTCTTGTATTACTTTTGCATCTATGTTTATCGATGAATGTTACACAGAATGCTGCTATTACTGACCCTTTGAAATGGCTGCAACATGATACCTGCTATTCAATTGATGCAAGGGATTGAAACTAGTCAAGGAGCTTTTTAAACTGTACATCAAATAATTTTCTGCACTTGTAAACTATGACATGAGGTCTGCCATATTGACTCTTGCATTTACTTTCAATTCTAAACGGAGTATACTCATGTCACGCAATCTTATCTGTTGCCGTTTACAAGTGCATAAACTTATTTGGCGTCGACTCTACCATCCTTCAATGGTTAACTACCAAACTTATTCTGTGATAGAAAATAAACCCTTACTCATACGATCTCCATAACAGGAAAAATGTGCTCTCATCCAATTCTGAAAGCTATAAGCACTGCCTCACAAAAGATTCTATGTGGTACCGATATTTTATTATCTAACGGGGTGTTCCAGGCACATGATGGGAGTCTTCACGGTCAGCCAAGAGGCTCCTGGATACTCCCTTCACAAGCCTAAGTGTAGCGAAAAAACTTGGTCCTTGGGGGGCCAAGGTCCCTTAAACCCTCCACAACAGTCTACTGGTATTTATAAATGAACATTAATATATTAATCAACTAACTATTATCGAGACTTTATTCACTCCCCTGGGACACTGCAAACTGTGGTTATGTTGACAAGGCACCCTCGATAAATATTGTCTTGCCATTATAATAGGTGCTAGCAAAAGTTGAGAAATTCTCATTAAGTTCACACATTATGTTGCTGAGGTGCAAACCATTTGATGAGTAAAATTTTCGAAGGTTAAAACAGAATTTGAAAAAATGTGAAAGGCTGCTGTGCATACAGTACTTAAAGGAAGTACAAGGTGTAATGGAGAATCAATTAATTTTCTAAGAGGAGACTCACAACTCAGCGTGACTTGTTCTTCACAACCAGAAGTGGGTAACAGTTGGAAAATCTTGGCTACAAAACAATGCTTGGGTATGACTTTTTTTGGATGTCTCATTTATAATTTCTCTGTGCAGGGCGTGCCTCTTAATGAAGAAGTTTTGGCGTAGACTTTGCTGAATGGAGTTGGCTGCCTTTGAAATTGTGTAAGCCCTTTAACAGAGTGATAGGGCGCTGTTGAGGCTAGTTGGTCTATCTGAACAGAGAGGTCAGTTTTCTCATAAATTCTTTTTGAATTTAAATTTAGCATTAGACAAGTGTATCAGTGCAAATTGGCCAGCAAAAATTATTCTGTAGTATTATAACAAGTAAGTGTTAATAACAAACTGGCATACTGGCTGCTGGCAGTACGATCGGATTTCTTTAATGCACCTCCTCAGGCTTCAGAAAACCAGAAATTTTATCTCTCTTTTGCCATTGCCCCTATACAGAAAGATTTTAGCATCTGCGTTGCAAATGACACAATTCTGATATCAGTAGGTAATGTCCTGATTAGTCGACCGTCAACTAGGTATCTAATGCCTCAGTTTTTGTACGCGGTCAAAATTGAGTTTTTGCTCACAAACAAGTTAGCCCTCAGGACAAAGACCTGCTTTTTAGAAGGAACAAATATGTACGGTTTTTTCCCCATATAAATAACTGTTTCACAATTTTGATAGAAAATTGACCAAGCCTGTGATTTTCGGTTACAAGCAGAATCTATAATTCAGTCTTTTTTGGGTGGGAGTATCTACCTATTGGACTTTTTTCGTATCAGATGCAGCCCTCAACACAAATTGTCGAATAATCGGGGTATTACTGCACTGTAATTTTCAAGTTGACGTCATGGGAAAGGGGCATCTTCAACTGATACCTGAGGTACTTCAGGAATAACTCAAGTATTTTGAAAAGCATAACTAAAAATTATTTAATCTGTTCCTTTCAGGGAGAGTGTTTTACACCATGAGCAATGATGATGGAACTTCTTCGGCGGGACAGGCTGGAAATGACATTAGGCACCGGATAAGAGGCTACAGAAGATACTTAGATCCACAGTCAGGTGTACAAGATCTATCTGAAGCAACTCTGCAGCGTAGGAGAAGAGCTGCAAAACGTGGTCGAATGGTAGTACCGATAGTGCCAGTTTATGCACCAGAACATTGTAATGTTCAGTTAGCAGCGAACGACGAGCAGTCGAACCCACTGGACCACACTGGTGACCGTGCTGAAGACAGTGATCATGTCTGCGATGCAGAAGCGTGTGCTGAAGACAGTGATCATGGCTGCGATGCAGAAGCCTGTGCTGAAGACAGTGATCATGTCTGCGATGCAGAAGTCTGTGCTGAAGACAGTGATCATGGCTGCGATGCAGAAGCCTGTGCTGAAGACAGTGATCATGTCTGCGATGCAGAAGTCTGTGCTGAAGACAGTGATCATGGCTGCGATGCAGAAGCCTGTGCTGAAGACAGTGATCATGTCTGCGATGCAGAAGCCTCTGCTGAAGTCAGTGATCATGTCTGCAATGCAGAAGCTCAACTATTGAACTCAATCAATGAACTTCACATTTATGAACGATCACCTGATGCTGAGGAACCAGAACCCTTTCGTGATGATCCTCGTGAGTCTCAATACATGGAGGATCCAGCTGATAACTCTGCTGAAGACGTAAAACTAGATGAAAAAGCCTCAAAATTCTGTAGATACTCCAAGTTTGAAGTATTAATGATGATTTTGCATTATTCTGAGAGATTCACCCTGAGCGATGTCGCTGTTAACGCTCTGCTAGATTTGGTTAATATTATTCTAGGCCAGAAAATTATTTCACCCACCAGTTATGCTTTTCAAAAAGTATTTAAATCCAATTTACCCATTGAAGTTCATTCGTACTGTCCAAGTTGTACATTTTATCTGGGGAAAAAGTCAGATTGTAAGGATAGGAATGAATGTTGTCATTGTAAAAAGTCATTAACAGAGAAGGAGATGAATAAAAGTTCTTTCATTTACATTCCTTTAGAAAACCAGTTGAGGAAAAAATTTGAAGAAATGGGTGATAACATAATTAATTTTAGGAAAAAAAGGGTTAAAAGTGATGAAACAATTTCAGATGTTTTTGATTCCTGCCTGTTCCAGGATCTAGATGAGAAAGTGAACCTCAGAGACGAAGACATAACATTAAGTGTGAATACTGATGGAGCACAAGTCTTCATGAGTGGGAGACAATCTTTGTATCCTCTCCAATGTCGGATTAATGAGATGAGTCCAAAGGATAGGTTCTCCGTAGCAAACATGATTATTTGTGCTTTATGGTTCGGTCGTGGAAAAATAAATATGACAACATACCTAACTCCTTTTGTGCTAGAACTACAAAAGCTTGGAAAGGAAGGAATGCAGTGGTACAATAAAACTTCGAAGTCCCTCAAAACTTCAAGAGTTTTCTTGCTAAATGTCATTTTAGATGCTGTAGCGAAAGCTCCAGTAATGAACATGATTCAATTTAACGGCCATTATGGCTGCTACATGTGTTACCATGAAGGAGACCCGCTCCCTCTGTTGCGAGGGCAAGTGCGGTACGGATTTAAAGAGGTGCTTAAGGAAAGAAGCAATGAGTCTTTGCAAAACGACATGTGCCAAGCAAAATCAAACCCTAAAGAATCTCCTGTCAAGGGTGCTTTTGGTCCCTCCCCCTTAATGTACGCCCCATATTTTGACGTTTGTTTCGGATTTAGTATTGATGTAATGCATTGTATTTTGCTGGGTGTGTGTAAGTATCTTTTTTGTTCCCTGTGGACTGATCAGTCATCAAAAGTTTACTTTTTAAGCAAGGCAGATTTGGAAAAGATAGATAGAATTCTGTTAGAATTTAAAACTCCAAGTAACATTTCAAGAGACCCACGTTCTGTTTCAATGGTGTCCGACTGGAAAGCAAATGAGTGGAGAAACTGGTTGATATATTATGGACCTATTTGTCTTGAAGTAACCAGTCTGCCCAAAGCGCATTTTAAAAATTTTTGTCTTCTTAGCTCCTTAATAAATAAATTGCTGCAAAAAGAAATCAAAAGGAGCGATCTTCCAGAAATTGGCGAATCTTTTAAGACCTTTGGTCGTCAGTACCATGAGCTTTATGGTTTGACTTTTGAAACGTACAATGTTCACAACACCGCACACATTAAAAAGTCTGTTATAATGAGCGGACCTCTTTGGGCTACAGCTGGATTTCCTTACGAAAATGGGATCGGTTATATAACTAAATTGACAAGCGGACCACAAGATCCGCCTGTTCAAATGTCCAGGAGGTACACTACTTTTTTCAGTATACCTAGTTTCCTCTCAAAACACCCTCCTTTGCATCCAACTGTAAAACAGTATTGCCATTCGTTGCTTCCCATCCAAAGACTTAAGAAAGCTGAGACATTCGGTGAGGTCACTGTGCTGGGAAATCAAGCATTTTTTCATGCGAACACCGGTGATTATGAATTGTTTAACGAGTATGGTGATATAAGTGATCTTCGAAATGTGAAAAAAGTTATTTTTGAAGGACAATTATTCGCCCCTCATTTTGGCCAATCAAAGAAGGATGACTCATTCGTTCGCTTAAAGAATGGGCAGTACGGAAAGATAGAAAGTTTATGTTCTTTTTCTAAAATTCCGAATAAAGTGTTTGCATTGATGAAGCAGGTAAATATACGTCGGCCTCAGCAGCATAGTGCAACTCACATTAAGACTTGTGATACATATGTTTTCAAAAATGAAAAAATTCTTGTTTCCGTATCGGATTCTTTTGACGTCAAATGTATACTCATGAAATGCAATGATCGTTCATACATTACAGAGTCCTATTATAATATAGATAAGGATTAAAGTTAATTCCCATAATGAGGGAAATTTCGTGTTTTATTGCCATGCATCTGTTCAATCACTGAACGCTTATATGTTTTCTAAATACATGGAAATTTAAATTGTAAAATGTTTTGTTCATAATGTCTTTTCCCCAATGAGAAAATAAAGCAGTAAAACACTTCTTTACTTCATATTTCTGCTGACAATTATATTTATAGGAAAACGGTAGAGTGTTGGGCTTACTGGCAGTTTCTTTAATTTGATGATTACCCACATTCTCGCGGAGAGGTCATTTTCTTAACATCCTTGTACGATGAGCCCTTTCTGTTTTAGTTTTATTTTATGCCCATTTTTTTCATGCCTCAGCATTCCCCTTGGCAGTATCAGAATAATGAAAAAGTAATTTTAGTGAACGCACTCATTTTTCCTGAAATTTCAGGATGAACTTGAATTTACGGGTGTTACCGCAGGATTTGAGAAATACCAACACAATTATGACTTCCTCAAGAAATCTGATCAGTGTAAAATTATCATTGACTTTCTCCATAATTCTGGGAAATTATTTTTAATTTTCTATTTTCCTGTATACCTATACATTTCACCTATTTTCGTAGCTTGAAAAATCGCTTTCGGCAACCGATCAGGCATACTTTAGTCACTATGGATGAGCTTACTCCATTTGCATTAACCCACGAGGGGTTCGCGAAGCGGACCTCAGAGGGCGTGAAGCCTCGTTGGAAGTTAGAGTCGCGTTGCGGTCAGGGGGCGCACCCCTCTACTTATTAATATGGGTACTTTAATGCCAATACAACTCATCGCTCAACACTACCCCATAAAAACCCGCTAAGTAGTATAACACTCTGGAGTGTAATACTCGTTTAAAGCCGATCAACTTAATGTTAACATATAACTCGTATATGGTTAGCATTACACTGCTGAGTGTAATACTAGTATAATGCTGACCAGCTTAATGCTAACATATCACTCGTTTATGGTTAGCATTACACTGCTGAGTGTAATACTAGTATAATGCTGACCAACATAATGCTAACATATAACACACATATGGCTAGGATATAATCATTTAGTGTATCACTAACGAACTTAATGCTCACATATAGCTGGTATAGTACTGACATATTGCTAACATTATGTTACTCAGTATTATGCTTGAAAACTTAATACTAGCACATTGCTATCAATATGCTAACATTACACTCATTTTTAGCAGGGTACCGCTTGGTAGAGGCATTTCTTTGTTTTGGGTGTGAGAAGTGAACTCAACCAAAAATTTAAAATTTTTACTCCTGCACGTAGGATCCCAGAATTAAAAGTGATCGAAAAAAACTTTGCTGTTTCAGTGTTTGACGCTGACCTTTATTGAATTTATCTAAGAGAAACGCCAGATAAATTGGGGAGCGTTTCAGATGGAACGCGTTTCACACAATTTTGGAATGCAATTAGAAAACAGCAAATATCTGCCAATGATGAATTTTTACAGTTTTTTTTTTTTTAAAAAAAGGTGTGCGTTACAACCTGCAATGAAAGCATTAACCTTTATCTTTTATCTTTTTTTCATGGAAGAAGCCCTACAA